>NC_051428.1:28611425-28621801 GCF_015228065.2 Penaeus monodon | reverse complement strand
CAAGTTGCAAAATGTTCCCCTGCCTTTCCCTTTCCTGCTCTCGACGGAGGGGGCCGCTCTTGTGCCCCCTTTGCCTGCTCTTTTTCCCTTTGTGCCTTTCCCCCCCTCATACCGCCCCGCATGGGATGTCAGGGCCTCTGGGTCGCTTCACCCCACTCTGCCTGCCTCAGTCATAGCCTCCTCTCCTCATGGCTGCCCACTTTGGGCGACATTAAATCGGCGCGTCACTGATCAAATATCACAAATCCCACTCCTGACACCATTTGTTACACCGGTCGCCTCGTCTCTCTGCCACCAACACAAGGCAGGCTAGGCAACGGCGTGTTATATACAGGGTCGTGAACACTGAACAGCTCCAAGAGGCACCGAACATCACAGCGTCCCAGAAACCCAGAAGGGAAACGCCCAAAGGGCGAGGCAGGGGACGAAGTAAACACAAAATGACAGTCTTTCCCTTTTTTTACACAAGTTATTTACCCGTACACTTTCCCATAGGCACAATACAGGGGGAAACCAGCATGTCACACAGACAATACAGCTTATAACAGGGCAACACCAGGTTTATCTCAGGTCACAAGGGCACACACATGTGTTCACAGGAGCAGCACCCAACTGCGTCTCTCGCTTTTTTCCTCCGCTCCCCCGCTCCAGCCAGCTGCGTCATGTTTTCCCAGGTCCCCTTTATGTAAACATGTTTCGCACAGACACAAAGACCCCTGGCGTAGAAATATATATATATATATATATATATTTATTATATAAAATATATAATATATATTATATTATATATATATATACATACATACACACACATATATATATATAAATATAATATATATATTTTAAAAATATATAAATATATAATATATTATATATTATATATATATATTATATAATTATATATTATATATATATTTTATATATATTATTATAGTAAAATATATATATATACAGTTATAGATCCATCCATTATGTATAAAATATAAAAATATATATATATATAGATATTATTTAAATTTTTATACATATTTATATTATGTTTACTATATTTATATTAATATATATCTATAATTTATATATAATATGATATATACATATTTAATTATTATATATATATTAATATTTATATATATATTTATACATATATAGGTAACTAAATAAATAATAAATATATAAATTAAAAATAGATATTATTATATATAAAATTTTATCCTCTATTATACAGATTATAGTATATATACGATATAAAAAAATTTTACGTTTTAATTAATATAAGTAATATAATAAATATATAATATTATACGTTTATATTATATATATATATATATATATATATATATATATATATGTATATATATAAAGAGTGTGTATTTATATTATATTACAAAATATATATATATAAAAAAAAAACCAAACAAAAACTAAAACAAATACAACAAAAAAAAACCATTATATATGTGTTTTTATTTGTTGTTTTTTTTTTATATATATCTATATATATATATATTATATTATCTATATTTTTTTTTGTTTTTTGTTGTATAAAATATATATATATTATATATATTATATATATTTTTATATATATAATTTTATATATTATAAAATTAATATATATTTTATAATATTGTATATTATACTACCAAATAAAAAAAAACAAAAACCCACACTAATTTAAAATTATATATAATATATATTTAATATATTCTGTTTTTTTGTTTTTTATATATATATATATATATATATTAAAACCAACAAAAAAAAAACAAAAAAACCACAACACCCAAAAACACACAAAAAAATTTATATAGAATTATATACTTTTAATATAAAATTATTTTATATATATTGTTATTATATTTATATAATATTATAATTAATATATATAATTTAAAATATATATACTATATCTCATATCTATATATATATACTATATTATATATAATTATTTTTGGTCATGTTTTTGTGTTTTTTGTTTTTTATATTATATATATATATATATATATTATAGTATATATAATATATATATATCTATATAGATCTCTATTATATATCTATATATTATATATTTCTATATATATAAAATATATTTATATATATCTATATATATGTTTTTATAATAGAACATAAATAACCCCCCCCCCCCCAAAAAAAATTGTTTTATTTTTTTTTTGTTGTTGTGGGTGTGTGTGTGTTGTGTGGGGGTTGTTTTTATACATACATAATATTGTTATATATCAATCATATTATCTTATTACATATATACTATATATTTTTATATATATTATATATTTATAATATATTTATTATATATATACTATAAAATAAGTAAATATATATATATATATATTTTATAATATATATATATATATATATTTTATATAATATATAATAATATATATCATATAATACTATATATCTATAAAATATCTATTATAATATTATATATTGATTTTATTTTTTTTTTGGTATCTGTGGGTTTTTTTTTTTTAACATCATAATATATTGCAATATTATATATATTATACTATTATATATATATCTAAAATTTTAAAATATATATATATATATATTTATATAATTATCTATATATTATCATACCCAAACAAAACCTTGTTTGTTTTGTAAAAATATATATATATATATATAATATATATATATATATATTTTAAAAATTTTTATATTACTAAAATATAAATATATATTATAATCTATTATATTATATATATTATAAATTATATATATATATATATAATTTATATTGTATTATATAATATTTAAAATATATATAACTTATATATATTATATATATTATATATAATATATCTATAATAATTATATTATTTTATTAAAACCAAAACGTGTTTTTTTTAAAAATTCTTTTATATATATAATATTATATATATATCTATAAAAATTATATTATATTATATTTTAATATATATCACACACCCAAACTATACAGACTTCTTTTTTTGTATATATTATATATATTATTATATATATATATAATATAATTATATATATATATATCCATATATTATATAATATATCTATCTATATATTTATATTATATATTTTATTTATATTATTATTTTAAATATATATATATATATATTAATATTACATCTATAATTTACTCTATATTTCTTTCCTTTATTATTCTTTTTTCTATTCTAAAATATATTATGTTTTTTTTTTTTTTTGTTTTTTGTTGTGTGTGTGTGTGTTTTTTCTGCACTTTTATTTTATTAATATATTATATTTTCTATATCTATATATATTATATTATATTATCTACATATATCTCTATATTATTTATTTTATTATATATATAGTTATTATTTGATGCGAAACCCACACTCTGTCACATAACACCCCATACACACACCCACCCACAAACACCACACATGTATATATATATATTGGTTGTGGTTTTTTTTTTTTTTTCTTTCTCCTTATATATATTATGATATATCTATTATAATATATATATATATTATTATATCTTTATATTATATATTTTCCTATAAGTGTGTTTGTTTGTTTGTTTTTTTTTTTTTTTGTGCGAACATATGAAAATTTAAAAACCCCCAAACTATATTTATATATTAGTATATTATATAATTTTTAATATATTATTTCTATCTTTATAATATAATTCATTTTTATATAACATTTCTATTATATCTTCTTATTATTATATATAATATTATATATATTGTTTTAGTTTTTTGTTCTTGTTTCTTGTGTGTGTGTTTGTGTGTGTTGTTGTTTTCATTGTGTTTTGTTTATAAATATATATATATTATATATACTTATATATATATATATATAATATATATTCTATATTATAAATATCATAAAATTTTTATCATAAACAAAACCATCACACACAAAAATATATTATATAAAAATAATTATATATATATATATAAAATATATATATATATATACTATATATACTAAGATTATTCTACTACCCCCAAAACAAACATATATATATATTATTATATTATATATATTATTATTATATTATTCTAAAAAATATATTATATATATATTAAAATATTTTATATATATATATAATATTATATTATTTTATTATAATCTATATTATTACTATATAATATAAATAATATATGTTTTATTATATAATAATATATTTTATCTTATATTATATATATTTATTCTATATATATATTATATATCTGTGTGTGTGTGTGTATTATTATATCTCTATATATATTAATATATTATATATACACTATTTATTATCTATATTATATATATATATATATTATATCCAGGTACCAACACAATTACATACAACATGCATCACACCAAACAACCTATATCTATTATTATATAATATATATATATAATATATAATATAATATATATATATATTTTAATTATATATAATACTAATAATATTTTATAATATTTAATATACATATTTAAAATATATATTTTATTTATATATATTATCTTTTATTTACATATTATATTATTATATTTTTATAAAATGCATGTATATTTTTAGATCTATATTATATATATCTTATTTTCCTATATATCTTTATTATTCTTTTTTTATTTATATATTATTTTTATATATATATGCATATAGGTATATAATGAGTAAATATATATATATATATAATATTTATTTATTCTATAAAATATATCATATATATATAATATATATTATATATATCATTTTGTTTGTGTGTTTGTGTGTGTGTGTGTGTATGTATATTTATATTTTATATGTATACATATACATATATGCATATTATACATACATATATTTTTATATAATTATATATATATATAATATATATATTTTATAATATATATATATCTTATACGTTGTGTGTGTGTGTGTGTGTGTGTGTGTGTGTAATATTATATCTATATATATTTATCTTAAATATATATTATTATATATCTATATTATATATATAATTATATTTTTTTTTTTTTTTTTTTTTTTTTTTTTTTTTTTTTTTTTTTATATTATCATGGAACCCATGATCGTCAGGCATCGGGGGCCGATTTGTTAGGCATCGGACCCCTGACTGTCACGACGGCATCTGAGTTCGAGGGTTCGAGTCACCAGTCGGCGCATTGTTCCATTGGGCAAGGAACTTCACCTCGATTGCCTACCTAGCCACTGGGTGGCCAACCCAACCCAAGTCAGTGCGGGTCCAATGCCCGGATAAAAATAGAGAGAAGGATTACCTGATAGGAAAACACCGGCACTCTCCGTGGAAAGGAACTGGGGACCCTACCACGTATTCACTCCAAGAGCATGACAACATGAAATTTATTATCAATTTAGTATCATGGTCTGACCACGGCGGCTCATACATGAACCTACCGTTAAAAGAAGGAAAAGAATATATTTATATATGTGTGTGTGTTTTGTATGTAATATGTTTAGGTTATTATATATATATATATAATATATATCTATTTTTATATATATATATAAAATATATTATATATATATGTATATATATATGTACTATATAGACACACACACACACACACACACACACAAAATATACACACACACACACACACACACCACACACAACACCACACACACACTCCCCCCACACACCACACACAGAAAACCACACCCACACACACTACACACACACCACACACACTACACACACATACCACACACACTGCACACACCACACACACATATATATTATAATATATATATATATCTATATATATATATATATATATATATACAATATATATATAATAATAATATATAGTATATATTTTAATATAATATAATATAATAGATATATAATATATATATTAAAATGTATGTGTGTGTTTGTGTGTGTGATGTGTGTGTGTGTGTCTGTGTGTGTGTGTATATATACTATATATATTTATATATATATATATATATATATATATAATATTATAGATAATAGATAATATATATAAATATACATAATTTTATATATATATTATATATATATATATTTAAAATATATTATATATATATATACTTATGTATAGATATATAACACTTATAAAATATAAAATTTAATCTAATAATATTATTTTTAATATATAAAATATATATACAACTATGGGTATATTAGTGTATATATATATATATATATATTTATATATATAATATATTATATATATATATATATATATATATAATCTTAATATATTATTTTTTTATATATATTTCATATATACACTATTCAAAATATATATATTATATATAAAAATATATCTATATATATATATTATATAATATTAGGAGGAGAGAGAGAGAGGAGAGAGGGGAGAGAGGGAGGAAGGAGAGAGGAGAAGAAAGAAAAGATGATAATATAGATATATAATACCATATTATATATATATACATATATCATATAATATATATATATATAATATAATATATTTTTATATATATATAAATATATAATATGTAGAATTTATATGTAATTTTTGTATACATAAAAACACACACGTGTGTTTGGTTGTGTGTGTGTATAATATATATATTATTTAAATATATATATATATTATAATCTATAATATTATATCATATATTTTATATATATATATATATAATATAATATAGATAGATAGATAGATAGATGATGATGATATATATATATAATATAATATACTATATATATATATTATTTATATATTTTATATATATATATTATATATTTTATAATATATGCATACTCACAAACACCCACCACATGTCTGAATATATATATATATATATATTTATATATATATGTATATATTATATATATATATATAATTATATATATATTAATATATATATAATATATAATTTTACTATATATATATATATAATATAAATTTAATATATGTAAAATGTGTGTGCGTATGTGGTGTTGTGTTGTGTTGTGTCTATTTATTTGTGTGTATTTGTGTGTTGTCTGTTTATGTGTTGTGTGTGTGTGTGTTGTGTTGTTTTACTATTTACAATATATTATATATATATAAAATATATCTATATAATTTTTCTAATATTCTATATATATATTTATATATGTTTTGTGTGTGTGTGTGTGTGTGTGTGTGGTGTGTGTGTTGTGTGTGTGTGTTTTTGTTTTGTTGTATGTGTTTGTGTGTGTGTGTGTTTGTGTACTAATCATATCTATATTATATTATAATTCTATATATTTATATCTAATTTTATATATATATACATATATAGACTAATGTGTGTGGGGTGTGTGTGGGGTGTGTGTGTGTGTGTGTGTGTTTGTGTGGTTTTGTGTATGTGTGTGTGTGTGTGTTTCTTTATAAATATATTTATATGTATAATATATATATAACTATTATAATATATAATATATTTATATATATAAAATATATATTATTGGGGTGTGTGTGTGTGTGTGTGTTTGTGTGTGTATGTGTGTGTGTGTGTGTGTTTTGTCTGTGTGTTGTTTGTGTTTTACATATATTATATTTTATAATAAATTTATATAATATATAGATATTATATATATATATTAGCCATGCATCTCCAGTCGACTTTCAGCCCGGTGTCGGTGACACGGTTGATGAGCGTTCATGGCATTGAGGGCTGAAGTATGTTTTGGGTTCTTGTCTCTTATTGCTGTTATACGCTCCTACCGATGTACATAAACCGATGTAAGAAGGCGTTCTACCCAAATCGATTGTGGCAACGATGCCCCCGGCGAGACATCCGCATTGTTCTGGGCGACATCAATAAAGTATCCAGCTGTGATTGAGCTGGCTACAAGATGTCTCTCGGCCCCATGGCTCGGGAGCTGATCCCAGCAGCGAGAATAGCCTCCTTCTCCGGGACTTGCTAGTTCCAGAAAATGAGGATCTCTGGCTCCTGGTACCAGCGCTCCAACCCGCATCGCTGGACTTGGTACAGCGATACGGGTAATGTGGCCAAGGAGATCGACCACATTCTTGTCAGCACGCGATGGAGGATCCTCCAGAACTGCAGGGTTTACCGGATTGCTGAGTTCTGTGGCACCGACCATAGGGTGCTTGTGGCTACCCTGCGGGTCCACTTACAAACTCCCCGTCCCTCCAATGGCCACCCTAAGGTGTTTCACTGGACAGACTAAGGGAGGAGGAGTGTGCCCGTGGTTCGCCACGGCAGTCTCTGACCGATTCTCAGAAACCAGCAACTGACGGATCCAGTTGCTCTGTGGGAGTCCTTCAAGCGCGTAACACTCAAAGCAGCTCAGGAGTCCATTGGCGTACGCCAAGGACAAGGCAGAATACCATCTCCTGGAGACATTAGAGGCCACTGAAGCATGTCGCAAGGCTCGGCTGAATGGGAATCAAGTCTTGCGTCGTTCCCATGGTGCGTAGGCTCGGACACTGCTGGAAGGGACAAGGAACAGTTCATCAGGAATCTTGCTGAGGAGGTCGAAGGCCATTTCTTGGTAAATGACCTTCGCCCTGCCTACCAAGCCCTGAGAAAACTGAACCCTAAACCCTCCTCACAGATGACTGCAGTCCGATCAGCGGATGGACGGATCATCTCAGATCATGTTGGGGTTCGTGAACGTTGGGCTGAGTATTTTGAACAGTTGTACCAGGTGGATCCTCCAACAGTTAGCTTGGATGCAAGCGATGTCTCAATGCCTGTGCCGGACCCGCCCATCAGCGAGGAACCTCCTACCCTAACAGAGGTTAGGCTGGCGATTTCCAAGCTGAAGAGTGGGAAAGCTGCAGGCATATGTGATATCCCTGCTGAATTGCTAAAGGCTGGGGTGAACCTATGGCTCGGGGCCTGCATACAGTCCTGACTGCCATTTGGCAGTCTGGTACCATTCCCCCTGACCTGCTGAGGGGCGTGGTCATCCCTCTCGGGAAGGGGAAAGGGGATCGATGGGACTGTAGCATCTACCGTGGCATTACACTGCTCAGCATACCAGGCAAGGTTCTCGCTCACATTCTTCTGAAACGGATCCGCAACCACCTACTGAGGCACCAGAGACCGGAGCAGTCTGGATTTACTCCTGGCAAGTCCACAATAGACCGTATACTAGCGCGTCGAGTAATTGTGGAACGCTGTCGTGAGTTTGGTCGTGGGTTGCTTGCAGCCTACAATCGACCTCAAGAAGGTGTTTGTCTTGGTGCATCGCAAATCGCTCTGGGAGATCCTGAGCTCAGGGGAATTCCGACACAGATTATTGGCCTGATAGCAAGCCTCTATACTGGTACTGAAAGTGCTGTAAAGTGTGGTGGGGGTATGTCGAACTTCTTCCCTGTTAATTCAGGGGTGAAGCAAGGCTGTGTCCTTGCACCCACACTTTTCAACACTTGTATGGACTGGATAATGGGCAGAGCTACTAGCCAAAGTCAGTGCGGAGCAACACTAGGCATATAAGGTCTCGGACCTTGACTTTGCCGACGATGTTGCCATCCTATCTGAGTCCTTGGAGTCACTTGTGGCGGCTCTTCATGCATTTAGCAATGAGGCGAAGCCCCTAGGCCTAGAGGTCTCCTGACCAAGACCAAGATTCAGGACTTTGGGGCCTGTAGGGGAACCTTCAGTCGATCCATGCTTGCGGCGAGGACGTGAAGTCACAGAAAGTTTTACATACCTTGGTAGCGTAGTCCATACTCTGGGTTGTCAGACCAGGAAGTCAGTAGCCGGATTGGTCGGCAACAGAGCCAGGAACTCGATCACAAGAGCGTTTGGAGATGTCGGTACCTATGCAGAAGGACCAAGCTGCGTGTCTTCAAGGCCTTGATACTTCCAGTTTTGCTCTATGGAAGCGAAACCTGGACGCTATCCAGTGCCTTGGAGTCTCGCCTTGATGCCTTTTGTAACAAGTCCCTTCGCCGGATCATGGGGCCTAACCTACCAAACCTAACATATTTAAGCTATAACTAACCTAACCTGATGAGTAATCTCACATAACCTTGCCTAACTAACCTAATCTCACCGAAACGAACTAAATCTGACCAAAACTAACCTAAGCTATCTGAAGTAAATGTAAAATATTCTAGCGTAACAATCTGTCCTAACCTAACTAAACCAAATCGAATTTAACTTAACTTTCTAAGGAAACTAAAGCTAACCCACCTTAACTTAAACTAACCTAACCAAACCAAACCCTACTATACCTAATATAACTAAACCTAACCTAATCCATATAACCTAATTAGATCAATCTAACCGAACCTAACGAAACCTAATCTAACTAACACAAAGGTAAAACCTCTCTAAATCTAAATATTTAACTTAACGAACCACCTAACATCCTAAACTTAATTAATAAACATAACTATCAACCTAACGTATTAAAGCCTACTACATAACATAGCAGGACAAT
>NC_051428.1:28603649-28611325 GCF_015228065.2 Penaeus monodon | reverse complement strand
GAGTTAAAAGAAGCAAGATCTTGAAGAGAAAATCTGAGACTACTACAGCCAAGAATGTTTTCCCAAAATGGACACCACACGCCTAAGTTTTTTTAAATAATTTCCCCCCCATTTTTGTTCTCTTTAAACAGTGACACAAATTCATCACCTGAGAAATTTTAAGTCATAAAAAAAGAATGCTGGGAAATTTCTTTCTCTATCTATACCTACAACCAGGGAGGGGGAAATAATGATAATAAAAATAAATAAAGTTAAGTATCCCAATCAACAAGAGTATACAGCTACTTTGGACTTGCTGTAGAACACAAGGAAACAGAAGCGCGGGTCCTTACCTCGACCGTCTTCCCCCACCACCACCTCGTCTGGGAGGGAATGGAAGCGGTACACGGTCGAGAGCGTCCCGTTGACATTTCGACTTTGACGCGAACAACCACACTTTCGTCTGTAGTAAAGGGAAATGAAAAATGAGGATGGTTAGCATTGCTGTATTGCACCTATGTTTGTGTGCCTGTGCATGTGCAAGTTTGTGCCCATTTGTTGGCCCACTTGTGTGCACTAGTGTGTACTTGTGGGGTATGTACATACTAATGTGTGATGTCTATAAACATGTATTAGAATGGTGCCATACATAATAAAGACTCGAAAAAAAACTGACATGCTATATGTGCACATATGCTCACCAAGTGCTAATAAATAAGGCAACAACCACAGTAGTCTTCATAAAGCTTTTTGAAAAAGAAAAGGGAAAAACTGAAACAAATGTCATACTCACTTTCCCACCCAAAGGGCACGAAACGGCATCTTCTGCATCCGAGGACCTCAAACTCCACAAAGGAAAAGCCTGGTGGATTCCTTGCAACCCTACATTTACAAGGGGCCCGTACTTGAGAAGGCCGATTCCAATTCATGTTTGGCTTCAGTGTTGCCAAGTTTGGGCCTACGTACACCTTGCAGTCATCCTCACCCTTTCTACTTTTAACTTTTCCCAGAATTCTGAAGAGTAGAACAATACTTTTATAAATACCAAAATATAAAATACCCTATATATAATATATGCTGTCATCACTGCTATTAACAGATTACGTGAATGCCAACTATTGAAATAAATGAAAGGTTCGGCTTATGAAGTTGTGAGATGAAAGATGACAAAATGATATGAACTTGTAAATGAAATTAGACATACTAATCAAGTACTAATGCTTTTTTTTCATTCATTCTGAAATTACTACAATGGTGTTCACACTCAAACATTTTAAAAATTAAACAATACACAAATACCTATATCTGCTGATGTTCTTGATAAATAAAAGTAATTTTACTGTGTTTATAATATATTATTTTATATATATTATATATATATTATATATATATATATATATATAATATCTATATAATAATATATATTTTAATAAAATTTTATTATATAACAAGTGCATTGATTATTCATATATATTAAGTGTGTGCATCAGTAACTCTAAGTTACTGATAAGAATAGCTTTTGTAATAGGTCTGCAAATTGGGAATGTGTTCTGGAACATCAATTTCCTTTGGTGAACTTCCAGAGAAATGATTTGTCTTCCAACAGCCTGATAAAAACAAATAAATCAAAATAGTAAACGAGCAAATATTCCTTTAGAAATTCTGGCTCAATTTCAGTTTATACATGGAAGTACTGGAAATGATCTCCTTTCCTTTCATCTACTCACAGATCAGCAAAAGTTAGCACACCACATATACTAAACCACAAAAAGGCAGTCACTGCTTCACTCTGTTTCATTCATGTTCTATCTTACCACTGCCCCTTTTCCACATCTTACCTACCACCATAAAAGACAGCAGCACCAAGGTCACATTGATTGCTTTCATCAAATTTCTCCTGAGTGTAGTTTTTTTACAAGACACAGTAAACAGACTTTTTTGATTACCTTTCTGTGAGGAAAAATAGGGCATGGTAGCTGCCAGAGAGAGGTGACAGGGATGATCAGCTAAATTTCTTGGTAGATACTTTATTGGTCAATTTGACATTGCCTCCTTCCATATGTTCCAATTTGATTCTCAAACAAAAATAACATTTAGTACGGATTTTAAAAATTTCCGACACAAAAGTCCAGTGGACACTTGAGACTGCTATCATAATAATCATAAAACTTTTCAAAAAAATTAACATGTACATTTAATTTCAAGGTCAATGTGAGAAATTGTATTCTAAAAATAAATTTTACAAACTTTTACCTCGCAAATGGATTCAGTCACCCATGACCTTACAATAACAAAATATCAAAATATAATCATAAAAAACTGACCATATAGAAACCTCTCTTTTAATCAACCATTTTTAAATGAATTAGATTTTTTTCTTTATTCTAATCTAATTGAATATATGTAAACCAAATGCAAGATTTACATGATTTGAATCTAATTGTATTTTGGAAATATTTAGAACATTTAGTTAGCTTGAGAATCATCTTATGAAGACAATAACATAGGTTGCATATGCAAACCACCATCTCAAGGTTTTCTAATACTTAAACATGGTAGAACCTTTCTTAACTCTGATATTTAATCAATTCACATTAGTATTTAAAATTCCCAAGAACACCTGGTAACATTTACTACACTAATTAAGCAAATTTATTCATTAGTTCAGATATCAACAAATCCTGAACATACCCAATTTCATTGAAAGGTACATAATTCTCCATATCATTACTTTCTTTTGAGCTTTTGTGCTTGTGTTACTCCCATCATTCCTAAAAAATCTACCCCTTTTTACTTATCTCTATTGTTACTAACTTGTACACATGATACATTTTCATATCTACTTTCATTCAAATTTTTCCACATTCCAACTATACTTATGGACTTCTTTTGCGATTATTTTTAAACTTTCCTTTTACTCCCACTGTTATGCTTTCTACTTCACTACTCCAGTTAAATGTATACAAAATGTTTACCTATGATGGGATATTATTTGCAAATATAACACTGTAGATAAAATATAAATCATATCCTGAGCTGAGAGGTTTCATATTTCCTGGCACAAACACTGGATCAGAGAGTGCAGAATGTTATTTTAAGTAAGAACAAACAATTGGTACAATAAATGAGCCATTTTTAAATCTACACAGGCAAAATAGACCATTGCAAATGCAGGGTAAAGAGACTTTGTAATTTCAAATTATAAGTTATTTACCTTTACTAGTTTTTCAATCCAGTTTTCAAAACCAACAAACCTCTACCACAAGTAATCGGGAAAGGGACTAACTCCTTGTTTAACAATACATCACCTGGAGTTCTAGAAGCTTTATCTTCCCAGTATATACATGGTAGAATTTGTTAACATTCTTGTGTGGAGCATGAAGCAGAGAAGCCACAACATTGTTTGACAAGCAAACCCATGAAAAATTGATTACAAAACAAGTTTAAACATTGGAGTTTATATCCTACACTTAACCCAATAGCAATGAAAATATACAATAACGGTTTGTTAAAAAAAGCAGCACAAGCAGCAGCAGCCACGGGAAAGAATCAAAAATCCCTTACTCAAATCTAAGCTCACTACTGTTAAGCTATCACGTGAAGAAAAACCATAACTATTCTTAGCTCAAGGGGGGGGGGGGGGTCATCAAACATCTGCCTTATTTATTTATATTGCATCGCCCTTTGTTCTCAACATACACATATTAATAACTAATTACTGACCTTCCTAAGCAATTCAGAACCCAGTACAAACCCTAGCTAGTGAAAGATATGTGAGGGAGATTTGATGGTCTTTGCTAAATTTGGCAAAGCATCACTTCTGCATAGTTTCTTTTCAAAACACTTATGCATCAATCCAACCATTTAAAGGCAGTGCTCCAACTATAATAATTCTGGCTCTCTCATGCAACTTGGGGAATTAGCTTGAACACCTCTTGACACCCCCCCTCAGCAATTTCCCCTCATCTTCAACTCTGAAGACTGTGCTTCTTAAAGACTATCTAACTTTGCATTCTTCGTTATTAGCAGTTTATTAAAGTTTAACGTAGTTTTGGCTCTTGTGTATAAAACGTTTAAAGATGCATTATGGTGGTAATAGGGCCGGTTTAGAAAGAGGCATGAAGGGAAAGATAGATTTAAAAGGCAACACTATCTATTACTAACATTTCTTGCAAAAATTTCCTTGTATGCCATTGTGTTGGATTGCTAATAAGTTTTCACACGACATCAACCTTATCCTTGTTTCATTTTTCAATTTTGCATAACTCTTTGCTCTAATAAAATTGTTATTTAAGTAAGTATTCATACTGTTCAAAAAAGAGACCTCACTCTGAGACCAAGTCCCTATTACTCCAGCCACTCTTGGGAATCAAAAAATCACCGTGTGAATAAAAAAAAACCCTTTTGCAGTGGCTTCCCCTCCAGACCCCAACCAGTCACTATTTTTCCCTATTAGGAGCTCTGCCCTTGGACCCCCACACAATCACTGTGGACTTACTCTCCACAGGGTATTTGTTGCAACCTAACTTTTTAAATTTCTGATGTTATTTTTTTTGCCTGCAAAGATGATTTCCTCTATAATTTAGAAAAGTTTTTCGTTTAACAGTAAATGTATACCAAAATATTACAGATTGAGTATTTGTTGAGAGAAACGATGCACCCTTTGGAGAAAACATGAAAACTGTGAGGGTGGTGATATGCGGGGAAAATTTTTTCATTTCACTGTAATTATGTTGTTGCAACAGCTTTTTTGTGTGTAGTATACCCCAATGTCTAATACTCTCTAAGATGGAGTGTCCATCTCATTTTTGTGTTGCTATCAACTTGCAAAAGGAAATACAGTATTTGTTACTGAGAGGGGGGAGCAGATATTTCCATCATTTCCCAGTAAACATGAGGCTGTTGCAGCTGTACCTATATTGTTTAACTATTTTGTATGCTCTATAAGATGGCAGTGTCCATTTCCCTCTATCTCTTTCATTCTCAATAATATTAAACGGAAATACCATAGCTGAAAAGGATCTTATTTTCTATTGCTCTGTCCATTAAAAGCAAAGTTTCCATGTGTTATATAACTATGAAAGACTATAAAAATGGCTTTAGTAAATGTTAAACTTGAATATACTAGGCGACTGCTGAATTCAAGCAAAGAATAAAAACCACATGAAGAATATATGCTAATAACATAGTTTTTGTTGTATTCCCTCAAAATTGATAATCAAATAAGGAACCAGTCTAAGCCAGAGTATCTGTGGCAAAGGTTTATTGCCTTTCCTATAATGCAGGAGGTTGTCTTGATAGCTTAACACCAGAACCATATGTTGAATTTACTTGGCTATGCTAACCTTCAGATATAGCAGCAATATTTCAAGCAGCTTTAGCCAGACCATGTACAATATAATTATGAAACCAAAGCTCTATTCTGAAAGTTACTGCAGTAATCTAGAGATTTACCTTACTGCTATGTAAACATACTGGTCTATTGGGAACCTGCCACTGATTACTTTGGCAAAAATACAAGGCAAGCCAGTTTTTTCCCCTGTAGCAATATACCCTTTGAACGGCACCTGAAGACTGCTATTTTAGTCCGATCAGAGGCATACATATATTCCAAGTCCTTCAAAAATAACGAAATCTAAGCCTACTTGCACCAACCAAGGCGTCCACCAAAGCCAAGCTAAGCGGGGACGACCAGCCAGCCCTGCCTAGCCTTCCATCCCTCAACTCGTCTACCAAGATCCATTAACGATTTTTTCTCTACGAAAATTTTCACACACTACCAAGTATTGCCGCACATGTGCAAATATTTCCTTACTGAGTAATCATGAATCTGCGCTGGAAAATACATAATAAACTTCCTAAAATCCCTACAGCACGGCTTCACGGTTTACACACACACAAATTACTATAAATACCCGGTGGTTGACTACATGAACAACTGAGGCTCCAGCCAAGTTACCTTCACTGGAAGAATCTGGCTAAAATATTATTATTATTAAACTAGATGATTCTGGAACTCCGAATTTTCCTCGTGAAACCAGTTTCGGAGGATACTAACATAGATGAAAAATAAAACTAGGGGTAACAGTCTCGAGTCGCCTCCGACTCACTCGTTCCACGCAACTGCCTCCATTCAAACTACGTATTAACACGAATTACACCCAAACAAGGATCAACGACGCACCAAAAACACCACACAACGAACTACAAACACTTGCCTGAAGAGCTCATGCACTTTTTCCGACACACCGAGAACAGAGAGAGAAAAGCTGGGTGACAAAACGTCCCGGGAGAGCGAGCGCCGCACGAGGTCCTCCGGCGAAGACCTTCCTGTAGTAATGGCGTCGCCGCCGACTCGCAGCCGGGGCGCTATCGATCACCCGAGTGACTCCGCCTTCGCAAGATGGCGGGGATTTCGCACTCGCTTCTTCTCTCTCTGCCTGTGGCTTTGCCTTTTGCGTCGGCTCCTGCTTTTCCTCTTTGATGTGGCGTAATTCAGTGATGCTTGTGTACGGAGGAGGGTGTTTCGGGGTGGGGTGGGCGGGGGCGGCGAGCGTGCGAGAGGGCGAGGAGAGGCTCTTGGGGATTACTTTGCTTTCTTTCGCTTTTGGCCAAATAATTACGCCGAGGGAACGTTCGATACGGAAGGGAACATGTAGCTGCCTGCACGCCTGTGGTTCTACTGGATTATTTCATGCAGTTGCTTTCGGTGTGATTTTATTTATATTAGGATGCGTTTTTTTAATAAATTCCATTTCAGTCTTGTTTAGATGTTTATTGGGTGTTATACGTACGCAGCATAGCAATAGGAATTGAACGCTCGCGTAGGTGTGGTCATGTATAATTTTTAAACGCAACGCACGCACAACGCGTACACACCACACACACACTCCACACACACACACACACACACACTCCACACACACACACACACACACACTCCACACACACACACACACACACACACACACACCCACACATTACAACGACACAATATACATACTAATACAATATATATATATATATATATATATATATAGATATTATATATGATATCGAATATAGTATATGAATAATAGATATATATGTATGAGTATGAATCATTTCAAGTGTGCACATATATATTATATATATATTTATTATATCATATATATAATAATATATATAATATTCACCTATTATATATAATATATATCTTAAGGTATTGATATATATATGATTGTATATTTTATAGGTTTGCTGATACATATGTTAATTATGGGGAATTTTTTAATATTTTATTATATATGATTATATTATATATTACTAGTGTTATAACATATCTGAAACTCTATTTTGCGTATATATATAATACTATATATATATATATATATATATATATATATATTATAAAAATATATATATATATATACTATATAGTTAATTAACGAAAATTTACGTTGAAATCATTCTATTTTGTTTTTTTTCATATGTATATATAAGACATTACATATATGTATATGAATATATATAATATAATATAATTTTGTATTATATTAGTAATATATAATTATATATTGTGTGTGTTTGGTGTTGTGTGTATGTTGTGCTTGTATCTTCTTCCCTCTCGTTTTAATACCCTCTCGCGTTCATCTATGCTTGCTCTCTACCTCTCTCTTTTTTTTAAAAAAATTAAATTTTTTTTTTTTAAAAAAATT
>NC_051428.1:28600511-28603549 GCF_015228065.2 Penaeus monodon | reverse complement strand
GAAAAAATTTAAAAAAACTTATTGGGGGGGGGGGGGGGGATAAACTTTAAAATATCTATTAAATTACTATTATACTTTTACAAAAATATTAAAATTTATACATATTAATATAATTTTTATTACATATTATATTATAAATTTTTAATATATATAATATTTTTATATATAATTTTATATTTTAACTTATATCTATGATATACTTTTATACTATTAATATTCCTTTTAAAAACATTGTATATATACATTGATTATATCATATTGCATACTACATTATAACATTACATCACACCACCCACACACACACACCACACCCACACACACACACACCACACACATATATGTATATATTTTTATATATTATATATATTTATTATATATTATATATTTAGATTATATATATATATATGTTACACAAACCCACACACACACTCACACACTCACTCCTCACTCCTCACTCCCCCCTACCACTACTCCCCTCCTCACTCCCACTCCCCCCTTTTCCCTCTCTCCTCTCTCTCTCTCTCTCTCTCTTCTCCTCTCTCCTCTCTCTCTCTCTCAAGTATTAATTTTTTTTTTTTTTTTTGTCATCATTTGTTTTTTTTTTATTTTTCAGCCGCCGCCTGGCCCCCAAGGTGGGGAAAGGGTTAAATACTTCCTTTTTAAATTTTTGGGAAATTATTGAAAAAATTTAAAGCCTTTTAAATTGTTCTTATTTTTTTTCCTTCCCCAAAAGTTTCTGAAAAAAGTGGAATACATTGAAGGTTTACTGGAGATTAATAATGTAAAATCCCTACTGGGTTTACGTTTGATTTCCTCGCAAAGTGACCCCCTTAAAGAACGCCCCTTTTTCTCGATCATAAGTGAAGGGAAAAAGCTAAAAAGACTGCTGAAAAATTTGGGGGATTTTATTAAATTTTTTTAGTTTCTGTAATTTCTATAACTTGTTTCTGATTACTTATGAGGTTTTTAGATAAAACACAATTTCTGTAGTTAGTTTTTTTTGCTCTTTTCAGGCCAAAAAAATGAAGATGCCTTGTGTTATAACTTGGAAAGTTAAAGTTGATATTGAAGCTGTATACGTCCTTCAAACTACCCCCTGTTCATTGTCGGGTTATTGTTTTTGTTCATCTTTTTATCAATTCTTTAAAAGTTTTTGCATTTAGTTCAAAAAATTTTTTTCTTGCATTTTTTTATTTTTGTTTTTTTTTATTTTTTTTTTTATTAATTATTTTTTTTTTTTTTTTTTTTTTGCAAAAAGGTTACTTGTTTCTCATTTGTTAAAATATTGACTGCATCAGGAACTCGGGAAAGAATTTCCTTTTTGATGCTAAAAGTTTCTTTTTCTAAAATTTCACATTTTCTTAAATATGGTTTGTATCCGGGTTTTTTTTTAAATGTTGTGAAAATGAATGAAAATAAATGATTGATTTGTGTATGAAATCACACCTATACTTTCACACAATTTTTTTTTAACTCTTACTTACAAAATAATTGAAAGGTATAGGAGATTCCATTTAGATTAAGGATCTAACAAATAAAATTTCCAAAATTAAAAGGTTTTTTTATCTGGTGTTTTTATTGCTAAACTTATCTCCTGAAAATCTCTAAAAATTGTGTTGGAAATTAAAAACATCATGCTCCTTTTAAGAACAAAACCTCAAGATTGTAAAGATTTTTAACGTAGGATAAAAACTTTGAGTTTCCAATCCATTATTTTGTTTTAATTTTTATTAAAAGGATATATACATTCCCTTTTTTTTTTTTTTTTTTCCCTGTTTCTCCGGGAAAATCAGGCCCTTGCAGTACTGAGTTTTGCTACCCCTGACTACTGTGCCACACCTCCATCTTGCATTCAGTTTCATACTGCATTTATTAAATTTCCGAACATATTGTGATACTTGTCTCCTACTTTTGTCATGTATTTCCCCGTATTGCTCAGAGTATGAAAAGTATTGTTTTACAGTGATCGTATTTTGATATTGATCCAAATGATACATTTTACTTTTTAAAAAAGTTTGTAAAGCAAAAGGTTCCTTGGGGAATTCATCTAGGGTAGGAATGTTTAAAGTATGAGTTGTCTGCATTTTTTTTTAGGAAAGGAAACCCAATATTTTTTTTTTATTTTTATTATTATTAAGGTGCAAACATCTGTTGTTTTTTAAAAAATATCATGGCTTAAAATTTGTAGTGGTAAAAGGGGGTAGTACATAAATATAAATTTTTCTTCTTTCATTTGTTTTTGTTTTAACTTCTTATAAAACCCAACCAAAACCCCTGCATCGGTCTCATCTACATGGGATTGTAATAAAATTTCTATAAACTATTTCTAACAATTAAAACCAAATTTTATTTCCTTTCTTCCTCCCCTAAATGGCGGAAAAACTATATTACTCACTGTCTTAAACGAAAAAGTAATTAGTCGTGTTTCAATTTTATGAAAAAGAAAAAATTTTTTTTTTCGAAAAACAAGTTTAATTTTAAAGGGGGAATAAAGGGTAAAAATCAAAAAATAATTTTCTAACCTTGTGCATTTAGTATTTTTGAAAAAATCTACATTTAACCTTAAAAGGGCCCTCCACTAATGTATCACACCGGAAGGGAAAATTCAAAACCTGGCCAATTATTGGGGAGAGTTTTCATTGTTATCTACTTGTATCTGATCCCTCAATCTAAAAATTTAGAAAACCCTTTAAATTTTTGTTCCTTGGTCTTTCGTCTGAAATAAAAGTATAATTTTGGAAAATTTTTTTAAATGCAGATTATTAAAGGGGCTGTAACAAAAACATAACAAAAATGATCTTTCATGTGAAACTACAAAGTTGTATATCCTACTGTTAATACATCTTTACAATCTGAGGTTTTAGCTTCTTAAACTGGATGCATGATGTTTCCAATTTCCAAACACAATTTTGATGAGATTGACAGAGGAGAGAATGTTTAGCACAATCATACACCCATGATAAATAAACACTTGTAGTGTGAAACTTTATTTGTCAGGTATCCTTAATCTAAATTGGAATCTCCTATACCTTTCTAAT
>NC_051428.1:28595511-28598011 GCF_015228065.2 Penaeus monodon | reverse complement strand
TAATTATATATATATATGTCTGATAGTACATGTATATATATGTATGTTATGTATGTATATGTATACATATGTATGTATCTGTTGTGTATATATATATATAGATAATATATATATTTATATATAACCATATATACATAGATATATACATATACATATCAATATTAACATAAATACATAAATACATATGTATATGCATACATAAATACATATGTATATGCATACATAAATACATATGTTATATGCATACATATAAATTATATGTAGATGCATACATAAAACATATATATAAATATACAAATACCTATATATATAAACATATACAATAATATACATATACAGACATATATACACATGTACCTATACAGGACATGTTACACATGTACATAATACAGAAGACATGTATACACATGTACATATTACAGACATGTTATACACTGTAACATATACAGGACATGGAACACATGTACATATACCAGACATGTATACAATGTACATTACAGACATGTATACACATGGAATATTACAGGACATGTATACACCAGTACATATACAGACATGTATACACAATGTACATAACAGACATGTATAACACATTAATAACAGAACATGTATACAATACATATACAGACATGTATTTAAAATACATTATAATATTATTATATATATAGTACCTATATATATATATAAGTTATATATTATGTGTATGATATATATATAATATATATATATATCTATATATCTATTATGTATGTATGTACATATTATACACGCACGTGCACATGTATATACTAGAAGTAAAAATGATGTGTATTTTTTAGTGTGCGGTGTTGTGTGAGCATGTGTTTAAAAGTTAGTACTTGTGGTTTGCACGTGTGGATGTGTAGATATTGTGTAAGTATGTAGGTATGTGTACTTGGTGTATACCATGTGTATGTGTGTACAGTGTGTGTGTGTATGTTCTTGTGTTGATGTGAATGTGGATGTGTGTGCCTGTGGCGGTGTCTGCATGGAGGTGTGTTAACTGCGAGTGGAGGTGTGTACATGAGAATGAGCCTATGGACGTGTGCACACTTGTGTGGCGTGGATACATGTATGCATATATGTATATGTGGATGAATATGTAAAAATGTGTGTGGGTGTATGGGGCTTGTGTGTGTGGGTATGCATGTGTGTGTGGTGTATGGTGTGTGTGTGTGTATGTGTGTGTATGTGTATGTGTATTTGTATGTGTGTGTGTTGTGTGTGTATGCGTGTATGTGTGGGTGTGTGGTGTGTGTGTGTGTGTGTGTGTCGTGTGTGTATGGTGTGTGTGTGTGTGTGTGTGTGTGTGTGTGTGGGTGTGTGTGTGTGCACGGGTGTGTGTGTGTGTGTGGGTGTGTGTGTGTGTGCACAAGTGTGTGTGCAAGGGTGTGTGTAGTGCACAGTGTGTGTGCACGGGTGTGTTGTGTGTGTGTGGTGCCCGGGTGTGTGGTGGTGTGTGTGCACAGGATTTGTTTGTTGTGTGTGTGTGTGCACAGGTGGAGTGTGTGTGTGTGTGTGTGCCTGTGTGTGGTGTGGTGTGTCGGTAGTGGGTGTGTGTGTGGTGTGTTTGTGTGTGTGCTGTGTTTGTGTGTGGTGTGTGTGAACGTGTGTGTTGCATGTGTACGCATGCATGTGTGTACATATGTATGCTCTATGAGTGAGAAAGCTAATGAAAAAGAATGAGAATAGGACAAAGAAAATAGTGAGAGAGAAAGAGAGAAAGAGAGAGAGAGAGAGGGGGAGAGAGAAAGAGAGAGAGAGAGAGGAGAGAGAGAGAGAGAGAGAGAGACGTTGAGAGAGAGATAGGACGAGAGATGATGTAGGATGGAGAGGGCGAGGGGAGGGGGGAGGGACGGGGGGGAGAGAGAGAGCGAGAGAGAGGGGGGGGGGGTGGAGGGATGGAGAGAGAGAGGGGGGAGGGATGGTACGAGAGCGAGAGGGGGAGGGGGAGGACGGGGAGGACGGGAGAGAGAAGAAGAGAGAGAGAGAGAGAGAGACGAAGAGAGAGAGAGCAGAGAGAGAGAGAGAGAGATGAGATGAGAGAGAGGAGAGAGAAGGGGGGGGGGAGAGTGAGAGAGAAAGAGAGAGGGGGGGGGATGGAGGGAGAAGAGAGAGAGAGAGAGAGAGAGAGAGAGAGGAGGGAGGGAATGGATGAGAGAGAGAAGAGAGAGATGAGAGAGAGATGAGATGCAAGATGCGAGAGAGAGAGAGAGAGACGAACGAGAGAGAGAGAGACGGAAAGAGAGAGAGAGAGAGAGGGGGGGGGAGGGATGGAGAGAGAGAGGAGAGAGTGGGGGGAGGGATGGAGAGAGAGAGAGAGAGAAGAGAGAGAGGTGGGGGGGGGGGGGAGGGATGGAGAGAGATAGAGAGAAAGAGAGAGATGGAGAGAGAGAGGTGAGAGGAGGAGGGACGGGAGGGACCGGGGGGACGAGATGAGAGAGAGAGAGAAGAGAGAGGCGAGGAGAGAGAGAGAGAGAGA
>NC_051428.1:28583011-28590511 GCF_015228065.2 Penaeus monodon | reverse complement strand
AATCTTAAGAAGAAAATAAAGAAATAAAACAGCAGCATGCATAAATTCTCTACTTGAAATAATAGCAAAAAATATACTCTGGGCAATGCTAAACCCTGAAAGTATTTAACTGATTTGCAAGAAATTCATGATTATTTACTTTCTTAATAAAAAGAAATCTAAATTTAATTATGAAAATTTTAATGAATAATAACATAATAATCCAGAAACATTACCTTGCCTCATATCATGGTCACTGAGAATAGAAGAAAATTACACATGAAAAATCTTTTTAGAAAAGAAAATACCTAAACCAATGTTTACATCTTAGACAAATTTTACTAAAAAAAGCATGTCCTTTGTAAGTTATTTCTTTATTCTCCAAATAACTTTTACAGTTGATAAGAATATACAAATATTTGTAATTTCAGTTGTTGTTATGCCTAATGAACTCGAACCCCAACCCTGATACTGCTAGTCTGACCTATATGGACTTCAGAAATGTTCTGGATCATTATGTAATTTCCTTTCAAATAATCTTGTTTAATTACTCCCCATGCCATGATTAGCAGAAATTATTTTTTAATATTTGAATCCAAAGTTACTGTTTGAATTAACAGTCAAATGAAATTAATACAGTATGATCAAGTTTAATAAACATTTGTCCAATACATCAGCAACATATCTAAACACCCTCAAAAAATTCCTGATTCTGAACATTGAGCAGAGAAAAAAGTAACTCCCAAAGCTCAAGGGTAATCAAGTAAACTGTCAGCATCAACAACATCCCAGTCATCAGAAGTTTGAATGATATATACCTTGGAGAGCGGGAACGGGACCTGCGAGGAGAGCGAGACCGCGAGCGTCCACCACCACGACCTCCACCCCCAAAACGCCTGGGAGATCGTGACCTGGAAAAACATAGGGTTTAATTACACATACAAGATCTTGTTGTAAATATCAACTTTTTGTCCCTGGAGTGACCATTTCCTTGATACAGGAACACTTCTTTTAGGTGGATTTTTTTTTTCTTTTAAAAGATGGATCATATGGTAATTCATGACTAAAATAACCAAAGTCCTGTGCCATGGAAAGTAAACAGTTGTAAAGAGTTTACTGCCACAAGCTGTCCAGCCCTCTTCCCCAAAGCCACCTGGGTGACACTCATTATCCTGATAGAGATTCAAATGTTCCAAGCAAAAATAAAACAATTGAACCTTCTACAGGTAGACAATCACTCCTTAAGGTACCATCCTTCATGAAAGGATTCATACCTACGCTTGACTGCTAATCACAAACTGGTAGTTTGTGATAATTGATCAAATGGTCAAATACTGAGTAGTGTACCGTCACAGCAGGGTAGCCGTTATGATGAGTCGAGGCGCGATGAATGTAAGAAAGTGGAGCGAGCGTTGAAGGGTCAGAGACCCAAGATGGTGGGTGGGGGGGCAGGCCTGATGGTGCGCAGGCAGCGGGCGGGCGTTGGGCGGAGGGTAGACGTAGACGGGCGGGGAGAAGAGGACACGTGAAGCGCATAAGGGCTGCCCGGGTGCCATGAGGTGCCGCGCCGGAGGAGGGCCATCAGGCAACGTGCCGCGCACCACCACCGCTGCACATGCCTTGGCTGATCAGGGCCCACCACCTTCCCAACACTGGTATGCAATACCATCCTCAGATCAGTAAAGCATAAAGTATTACGAAATACTGTCACACTTCACCATCCTGGAGAGTTACTTGATCAACCTCTACTGGTGAATCAAGCTGCATTCCCAGTGAGGTACGAGGTGATGGGTGGGAGGGATGCCCACAATGAGGCATCCCATCTACCCCTACAACCCAAAACTGGAAGTCCACTGTACAAGCAGGCTGACGCTGATGCTAGCAGTGGTGGTGGTGGTGGTGGTGGTGGAAGTACTTGTGGTGGTGGTGGTGGTTGTGGTGGAGTTGGTGGTGGTGGTGTGGTAGCAACAGTAGGAGGAGTAGATGGTGGTGGTGGAACAAGAAGTAATTTGGGCGAGATAGTCCTGTAATGGGTCACACACCACAATTAACACAAATGACCAAAATATAATTTTCTGAAGCTCAAAAGTATGAGCAGTTATTTTGATGGTAATACAAGAATTTAAGTCGGAATGAAAAATATTTCAGCAACTACATGCTTGAAATTATAATGGAAATAAAGAACAAAACAAAGTCTTGTACATTATAAACAGATAAAACCAAAAATGAAATAAGTATTTTAATTTTAAATAATTAAGAAAGTTCCACCAACTAAACCTACCCAGCACAAACCCAATATAAAGATTTTTTTTTTTTTTTTTTTTTTTTTTTTTTTTTTTATAAAAGAAGCTGACAGAACCAGATCCTGTATGAATATCATTAATCCAGTTTTAAATAAAATACAAACTTTTCAAGTAATACAAATATATACATATATTAATAATAAAAGTAAAATTTAAAGAAAGGAGTGATTAAGTGAATGAGTGAATGTGTAAGAAAGGAAAAAAGGCCATATGTATTAATATCCACTTATGCCCATTTACATATGCATGATATCCATAGCATGTAAATTCATGCAACTCACACAAACATCCTGCTTTTAGATTTCAAAGCACATCTTGGAAAGGCAAGTTCCTGTTTGCTCTTAGCAAGATTCTCCCTATATCAATGCAATGTAATACTTTTTACAATGTAAGACCTTTCTTATGGTTCAAATAGACAAAAAAAGAAAAATCACTAATAACATTCCTTTTCCATTTTCAAAGCAAATCTTTAGTTGGAGGGGGGGAAAAAGATATTAATAGTACAAACTGGTAATGATCGATGACTGGCTGACAGTTTGATGGTGATAAATTTTTGATGTTACATGACCAACCTCTCAAGTGTATGTATGCCTTAAAAAAAAAGAAAAGAAGCAAAATCTGATATATTTAACAAGATAAACAATAAGGAAACAACTATTTCAAGATTTTCCCCTACCTTAAACTGGAATGGTTCTGCCAGATTCTCTTATAGATATTAATCCACAAACCAAAAAGCTCCCCTTTAAAAGCCCTCCTCTCTCCCCAAAAAAGCGTAGTGATACATGGATACACAAAATGATAAACAAAAGGAGGAATCAATATCGTTTCTTTTCAACCGAACAAAAAAATAAATAGAAAATAAATAATAATAAAAAAAAATAAATAAATAAATAAAATAAAATAAATAAATAAATAAAAAATAAGAAAAAATACAGCAAAATAACTACAAACCTTTGACCACAATATTTACTGATTCCATAATCCAATTTCAAGATCTTAAATATCAAGTTATGTGAACTGGCATCGCCTCATATAAACACGAAAAATAACTAAATTACAGGTTCAAGATAATTCTTGTCACACAACAGAGAAGGTCTTCAGAATGGAGAGTTAAAGAAGCAATCTTGAAGAGAAAATCTGAGACTACTACAGCCAAGAATGATTTCCAAATGGACACCACACGCCTAAGGTTTTTTTAAATGATATCCCCCCCATTTTTGTTCCTTTTAAACAGTGACACAAAAATTCATCACCTGAGAAATGTGAAGTCATAAAAAAAAAGAATGCTAGGAAATTTCATCTCTATCTATACCTACAACCAGGGAGGGGGGAAATAATGATAATATAAAATAAATAAAGTTAAGTATCCCAATCAACAAGAGTGTAACAGCTACTTTGGACTTGCTGTAGAACACAAGGAACAGGAGAAGCGCAGTCCTTACCTCGACCGTCTTCCCCCACCACCACCTCGTCTGGGAGGGGAATGGAAGCGGTCACGTCGAGAGCGTCCCGTTGACATTTCGACTTTGACGCGAACACCACACATGCGTCTGTAGTGAAGGGAAATGAAAAATGAGGATGGTTAGCATTGCTGTATATGCACCTATGTTTGTGTGCCTGTGCATGTGCAAGTGTGTGCCCATTTGTGTGCCCACTTGTGTGCACTAGTGTGTACTTGTGTGTATGTACATACTAATGTGTGATGTCTATAAACAATGTATTAGAATGGTGCCATACATAATAAAGGACTCGTAAAAAACTGACATGCTATATGTGCACATATGCTCACCAAGTGCTAATAAAATAAGGCACAACCACAGTAGTCTTCATAAAGCTATATGAAAAAGAAAAGGGAAAAACTGAAACAAATGTCATACTCACGTTCCATCCAAGGCACGCACGGCATCTTCTGCATCCCGAGGATCCTCAAACTCCACAAAGGCAAAGCCTGGTGGATTCCTTGCAACCCATACATTTACAAGGGGCCCGTACTTGGAGAAGGCCGATTCCAATTCATGTTTGGCTTCAGTGTTGCCAAGATTGCCTACGTACACCTTGCAGTCAGTCCTCATCCTTCTACTTTTAACTATTCAGAATTCTGAAGAGTAGACAATACTTTTATAAATACCAAAGTATATATAAATATCATATATATAATATATGCTGTCATCACTGCTATTAACAGATTACAGTGAATGCCAACTATTGAAATAAATGAAAGGTTCGGCTTATGAAGTTGTGAGATGAAAGATGACAAAATGATATGAACTTGTTAATGAAATTAGACATAGAATCAAGTACTAATGCTTTTTTTCATTCATTCTGAAATTACCACAATGGTATTCACACTCAAACATTTTAAAACATTTAAACAATACACAAATACCTATATCTGCTGATGTTCTTGATAAATAAAAGTAATTTTACTGTGTTTATAATATATATATATATATATATATATATATATATATATATATATATATATATATATATATATATATATATATTGTATTATTCATATATATAATAAGTGTGTGCATCAGTAACTCTAAGTTACTGATAAGAATAGCTTTTGTATAATAAGGTCTGCAAATTGGGAATGTGTTCTGGAACATCAATTTCCTTTGGTGGAATTTCCAGAGCAATGACTGTCTTCCAACAGCCATGATATAAGCAAAACAAATCAAAATAGTAAACGAGCAAAATATTCCTTTAGAAATTCTGGCTCAATTTCAGTTTATACATGGAAGTACTGGCATGATCTCCTTTCCTTTCATCTACTCACAGATCAGCAAAAGTTAGCACACCACATATACTAAACCACAGAAAGGCAGTCACTGCTTCACTCTGTTTCATTCATGTTCTATCTTACCACTGCCCCTTTTCCACATCTTACCTACCACCATAAAAGACAGCAGCACCAAGGTCACATTGAATTGCTTTCATCAAAATTTCTCCTGAGTGTAGTTTGTTCAGAAGACACAGTAAACAGACTTTTTGATTACCTTTCTGTGAGGAAGAATAGGGCATGGTAGCTGCCAGAGAGAGGTGACAGGGATGATCAGCTGAATTTCTTGGTAGATACTTGTATTGGTCAATTTGACATTGCCTCCTTCCATATGTTCCAATTTGATTCTCAAACAAAAATAAACATTTAGTACGGATTTTTAAAAATTTCCCGACACAAAAGTCCAGTGGGACACTTGAGACTGCTATCATAATAATCAGTAAAACATTTTCAAATAAATTACATGTACATTTAATTTCAAGGTCAAATGTGAGAAATTGTATTCTAAAAATATAATTTTACAAACTTTTACCTCGCAAATGGATTCAGTCACCCATGACCTTACAATACAACACATCAAAATATAATCAGTAGAAAAACTGACCATATAGAAACCTCTCACTTTAATCAACCAATTTTAAATGAATTAGAATTTTTCTTTATTCTAATCTAATTGAATATATGTACCAAGTGCAAGATTTACATGATTTGAATCTAATTAGTAATTTGAAAATATTTAGAACATTTTAGTTAGCTTGAGAATCATCTTATGAAGACAATAACATAGGTTGCATATGCAAACCACCATCTCAAGTTATTATAATACTTAAAACATGGTAGAACCTTTCTTAACTCTGATATTTAATCAATTCACATTAGTATTTAAAATTCCCAAGAACACCTGGTACACATTTACTACACTAATTAAGCATAAATTTATTCATTAGTTCAGAATATTCAACAAATCCTGAACATACCCAATTTCATTGAAAGGTACATAATTCTCCAATATCATTACTTTCTTTTGAGCTTTTGTGCTTGTGTTACTCCCATCATTCCTAACAAATCTACCCCTTTTTACTTATCTCTATTGTTACTAACTTGTACACATGATACATATTTCATATCTAATTTCTCACATTCCAACTATACTTATGGACTTCTTTTGCAGATTATGTTCAACTTTCACTTTTACTCCCACTGTTATGCTTTCTACTTCACTACTCCAGTTAAATGTATACAAAATTGTTTACCATATGAATGGGATATTATTTGCAAATATAACACTGTAGATAAAATATAAATCATATCCTGAGCTGAGAGGTTTCATATTTCCTGGCACAAACAACTGGATCAGAGAGTGCAGAATGTTATTTTAAGTAAGAACAAACAATTGGTACAATAAATGAGCACATTTTTAAAAATCTACACAGGCAATATAGACCATTGCAAATGCAGGGTAAAGAGACTTTGTAATTTTCAAATTATAAATTATTTACCTTTACTAGATTTTCAATCAAGTTTTCAAAACCAACAAACCTCTACCACAAGTAATCTGGCAAGGACTAACTCCTTGTTTAACAATACATCACCTGCAAGTTCTAGAAGCTTTATCTTGCCAGTATATACATGGTAGAATTTGTTAACATTCTTGTTTGGAGCATGAAGCATAGATGTCACAACATTGTTTGACAAGCAAATACATGAATAACTGATTACAAAACAAGCTTAACATTGCGAGTTTATATCCTACACTTAACACCAATAGCAATGAAAATATAAAATAAACGGTTTGTTAAAAAAAAGCAGCAGCAGCAGCAGCAGCAGCAGCCACAGGAAGATCAGAATCCCTTACTCAAATCTAAGCTCAATACTATTAAAGCTATCACGTGAAGAAGAACCATAACTATTCTTAGCTCAAAGGGGGGGGGGGGGTCATCAAACATCTGCCTTATTTATTTATATTGCACCGCCCTTTGTTCTCAACATACACATATTAATAACTAATTACTGAATTCAGAACCCAGTACAAACCCTAGCTAGTGAAAGATATGTGAGGGAGATTTGATGGTCTTTGCTGAATTGCAAAGCATCACTTCTGCATAGTTCTTTTCAAAACACTTATGCATCAATCCAACCATTTAAAGCAGTGCTCCAACTATAATAATTCTGGCTCTCTCATGCAACTTGGGATTAGCTTGAACACCTCTTGACACCTCCCCTCAGCAATTTCCCTCATCTTCAACTCTGAAGACTGTGCCACTTAAAGACTTTATCTAACTTTGCATCTTCGTTATTAGCAGTTTATTAAAGTTTAACGTAGTTCTGGCTCTTGTGTATGAAACGTTTAAAGATGCATTATGGTGGTAATATGGCTGGTTTAGAAAGAGGCATGAAGGGAAAGATAGATTTAGAAGCAACACTATCTAT
>NC_051428.1:28558011-28575511 GCF_015228065.2 Penaeus monodon | reverse complement strand
AAGAGGAAAGAGAGAGAAAAAAAAAGAAAAAGGGAAAAAGGGGAAAAGGGGAAGAAAGGGGAAAAAAAGGGGAGAAGGGAAGAAAAGAAGAGGAAAAAAAAAAAAAAAAGGGGGGAGGGAGAGAAAAGGGGGGAGAAGGGGAGAGAGAGGGAGAGAGGGAAAAGAGGGAGAAAGAGAAGAGAGAGAGGAAAAAAAAAAAGGGGAAAAAAAAAAAAAAAAAAAAAAAAAAAAAAAAAAAAAAAAAACAAAAAAAAAAACAAAAAACAAAAAAAAAAAAAAAAAAAAAAAAAAAAAAAAAAAAAAAGAAGAGGGGGGAGGAGAGAGAGAGAGAGGGAAAAGGGGGAAAAAAGGGGGGGAAAAAAAAAAAAAAAAAGGGAGAGAGAGAGAGAGAAGAGGAAAGAAGAGAGAGGAGGAGAGAGAAAAGAGAGAAGAGAGAAGGGGAGACGAGAGAGAAAAGGGAAAAAGAAGAGGAAAAAAAAAAAAAAACAAAAAAAGAGAAAGAGAGAGAGAAGAGGAAAGGGAGAAGGGGAAAGGGAAGCGGAAAGGGGAAAGGGAGAAAAGAGAAGAGAGGAAAAGAGGAGAGAGAAAAAAAAAAAAACCAAAAAAAAAAAAAAAGAAAAAAAAAAAAAAAAACAAAAAAAAAAAAAAAAAAAAAAAAAAAAAAAAAAAAAAAAAAAAAAACAAAAAAAAAAAAAAAAACAAAAAAAAAAAAAAAAAAAAAAAAAAAAAAAAAAAAAAAAAAAAAAGAAGGAGGGGGGGGGGAAAAAGGAGGAAGAGGAAGAAGGGAAAGGGAGAGAGAAGGAGAGAGGGAAAAAAGGAGGAGAAGAAAAAGGGGGGGAAAAAGGGGGGAGAGAGAGAGACAAAGGGGAGAGAAAGGGGGGAGAGGAAAAGAGAAGGGAAGAAGGGGGAAAAAGGGGGGAAAAAGAAAAAAAGAGGAGAGAAGAAGAGAGAAAAAAAAAAGAGAGAAGAGGAAGAGAGAAAGAAGAGAGGAAAAAAAAAAGGGGGGGAAAAAGAAGGGGAGAAGGGAAGAAGGGGAAGGGAAAAAAAAGAAGAGAGAAAAGAGAAAGGGAAAAAAGGAAAAAAAAAGAGAAGAAAAGGGAGAGAGAAGAGGGGAGAAGGGGGGGAGAGAAGAGAAGAAGAGAAAAGAGAGAGAGATAGAGAAAAGAGAGGAAGAAAAGAGAAGAAGGGGGGGGAAAAGGAAAAGAAGAAAGGGGAAAAAAAGGGAAAGGGAAAAAGGGAAAAGAGAGAGGGGGAGAGGGAAAGGGGGGAGAAGGAGAAAGGGAAGAGAGGGAAAAAGAGAGAGAGGAAAAGGGGGAAAAGAGAAGAAGGAAGAGAGAGGGGAGAGAGAAGAGGAAGAAAGAGATGAGGAAGAAAAAGGAGGAAAGAGAGAGAGGAGAGAGAGAGGAAGAGATGAGAGAGAGAAAAAAAAAGAAGAGGAAAGAAAGAGAAAGGGGGGGGAAAAAAAGGGGGAAAAGGGGAAGAGGAGAAGGGAAAGGAGAAGAGAGAGGGGGAAAAAGGGAAAAAGGGGGGGAAAGGAAGAAAGAGGAAGAGGGGAAAAAAAAAAAAAGGGAAAAAGAGGGAAAAAAAGAAGAAAAAAAAAGAGGAGAGAGAGGAGAGAGAGAGAGAGAAGGGGAGAGGAAGAAGGGAGAAAAGGGGGGAAAAGGGGGATGAGAGAGAGAGAGAGAAGAAAAGAGAGAGAGGAGAGAGAGAGGAGAGAGAGAAAAAAAACAGAAAAAACGGGACGGGGACAAAACAGACAGAGAGGAGAGAGAAAAAGGGACAAAAGGGAAAGGAGACACAGAAAAGAGAGAGACAAAAAAGGGAGAGAAAGAGAGACGGGAGAGAGAGAGAGACAAAAGGAGAAAAAAGGGGACAGATAGACAGGGGAAAAAAGAGAGACAGAGAGAAAGGAGAGGAGAGAGAGAGAGAGAGAGAGAGGAGAGAGAAAGGGGAGAGAAAAGGGGAAGAGAGAGAGAGAGATTTTTGCAGAGAGAGAGAGGAGAGAGAGGGAGAGGGGGAAAAGAGGGGTGAAGGGAGAGAGAGAGAGAGAGAGGAAAGGAGGAGAGAAGGAGAGAGAGAGAGAGGAGGGGAGAGAGGGGGAGAGAGGCAGACAGAGAGAGAAAAGGAGAGAGAGAAGGAGAGGGGAAGAGAGGAGAGAGAGAGAGAGAGAGAGAGAGAAAAGAGAGAGAGAGAGAGAGAGAGAAAGAGAGCAGGGGAGAGAGAGAAAGAGAGACAGAGGGGAAAGAGAGACAGAGTGAAGAGAGCAGAGAAAAAGAGAGACAGAGAGAAATGGGGGACAGTGGGACAGAGAGAAAGGAGAGAGAGAGAGAGAGAAAGGGGGGAGAAGAGAGAGAGAGAGAGAGAGAGAGGGGAAGAGAGAGGAAGAGGAGAGAGAAGAGAGAGAGAGGAGAGAGGAAACAGACAGAGACAGATGGGGAGATAGGGGATAGTTTAGATAGATGATAGAAGATAGATAGTAGAGAAAAGGGGTTTGCAGAGAGAGAGAGAGAGAGAGAGAGGAGAGGAGACCGAGAAAAGAGAGAGAGGAGAGAGAGAGAGAGAGGGGAGGAGAGATAGATAGATAGAGGAGAGAGAGAGAGAGAGAGAGAAAAGAGAAAAGAGAAAAGAGAGGGGGGAGAGAGAGAGAGAGAAGAAAAGAGAGGATAAGGAGAGAAGAGAAGAGAGAGAGGAGAGAGGAGAGAGAGAAAGCACGCCAACACACAAACACAACACACACCACACACACGCACACAAACGCACACACACGCACACCCCACGCACACACACGCACGCACACGCCCACGCACCCCGCACACCCCACACGCACAGGGCACGAAACATGCACACCCCACATGCACATGCACTCCCACACGCCCCACGCACACGCACACGCACACGCACACGCAAGCACACGCACACGCACACGCACACACAGACAGAGAGTTGAGAATAATAGAAATGTAAATTATTAAAATCGTTCTATTCGGTTATGTTACGTGACTGATACCATAACAAGTGCCACGCTTATTTTCATGTCATCACGGCCTATAACTTTGGTATATTATAAACCATCTTACGTTTAAGTAATAAAGACATAAAACAGTAAATGATAAAACGATGGCCTTTCCCTATATTACGTTTAGTTACGACATTATAGGTACATGCTTACACTTGCGCTTTATAATTAGAGTATATGATATCATAATTACACGCTGTGCTAATTCCACATACATAGTGTAAGGTTGGGCTAGTCACGCGGAAAAGGCTTTGACAAGGGTTTTTAATTTTAAAGTACCGGGGGCCAAAAACAGTGTAACGGGTGTAAAATTTATGGCGGCAATATTATGATTTCGTTTATTAATTTAAGTTTAACAGAGCTTCCAAAGCACAGTACTTTACAATGCTAAAATAATACTAAATTGTATCATGTCATTACTTTTCTTTTATTCTTTGTTTCAGCTTATTTTTCTATGTTTTTGGTTGTTATTATTTATAAGATAAGAATCTCTTCTCAGAATACTTGAAGGCATTTTGGATGTGGTTTGTATGGGCGAATTTCGTCACTTATGCCAGTCTCCTGTAGAAGTTTATCTTTACTAAGTGATATATTGATACGTTTGACTCACTGTCTGTACGTTTATATCTCGGTGTGTGTCTTTGCGAATCTGTGTATGTGTGTGACAGCATGTGTAAATATGCGTGCATGTTTGTTGTTTACGATCTCATGTGTATTTTGCGTGTGCATGCGTTCTAAGTGATCCCCAAAATGAACTCCGTCCGCTGTGTCAACGCAGAAGACATACGTAGTTTACATTCAGCAGTGCACCTTTACCGTTCATCCGCAAGTGAAAGATTGAATACAGCAGCAAGAGCGGCTTCAGCCTTTTTTTGAGGAGAGAAAACAATCTTATTTGCTTATTTAAAACACGCACACGCACACACACACGCACACGCACACACACACACACACGCAACGCACGCACGCACGCACGCCACACACCGCACGCACGCACGCACACCCCACACACACCCCACACACACACACCACACACACACACACACACACACACACACACACACACACACACACACACACACACACACACACACACATATTAACACGCATGCATAGACATCAGGGGCGTCATCTTAACTTTTCCTGGGGGGGGGGGGGGGTCCGTGAAAGAAGTGAGAGCAATTAACTTTTTTTTTTTCTTTTTTTGTGGGGGCGGGGGCACAGTGAACAATAGACTTAACAGACTATTAACAAAAAACTATTGGGGTAAATGATAAGTCCATACTGACAAAATGTTATGGTGTATTTTAAATTTCTATATATAACAGTTTCTGGTATTCACGGATATATAAAAATATAGTACCATGGTACTGGTGATACTGATGTGATCACAATACATACGTGTTTGGAAGGAAACATCTGCTCTTGAACCTTTTGGTTAAGAGGTAAATCTAGCATTACTGCATATAAGTATACAGTATTATCAACTATAAAGATTGATGATAACCAGGGCGTCAATTAGGGGAGGGGGCTGGGGGGCAGTGGTTGTGCCAGTCTATTCTGTTCTGTATGTCTGCAATCAAAGTCAATTAGCTCCAAAAGTTGTTGGGGTGTGGCCCTTGGAGTGGGGGGGGGGGACAGACCTTGAGGGTGGAAAACAGTCTTGATGGGGGGTGGGGGGTTCCTGACACACATGCGCACACACATACACACACCGCGAAAGGAAAAGCAATAGGATCCAGTGATGGGCAAGTACTGAAATACTGAAACGTAGCTTTAGATATTGATCCTCATTTTGTGGTGAAACAATCATCCACAGTATTTTGTAAGCAATATTAATTGCCAATATAATTAATTTCAATTAGTACGTTTGTTTGATACTGAGGACAGCTTTTCGAATATCTCCAAAAGTTTCTCGACTTAAAGTGGTGCAACATGCAACCCAAATTAAGCTGGTACTTATATTATGAAAAAAAGAATTGAAGCTGAGTACTTCTCTGGTTTCCACACACACGAGTCGTGCAGAGCATAGAATGAATTAGGTATGTATTACTGCAAACACAATTCTTTATGACAAACACTCACTCACTCACACACACACACACACACACACACACACACACACACACACACCCCACACACACCCACACACACACACACACCCCACACACACACACACACACGCACACACGCACAAAACGCCACACTCCCCTCACTCGCCACCTCACCTCACACATACAAACACACAAAACCACTCAACCAATATTCCCTCTGTCTCACACACACACACACCCCACACACACACACACACACACAAACACACACACACACCACAACACCACACACAAACCCACCACACAACCAAACAAAACACACACCACACACACACACACACAAAACGCAACCAAACACACACGAAAAACCCCACACACGACAAACACAAACAACAAACACACCACCACACAAACACCACACACACACACACACACACAATCATATAAATCTTGCGCACACAGACCAATTACAAACAACACATGTATAATCCATACACGCGTACCCACAATATAACTTACACAATACATAAAGACACAGCACATCATACATAATGCACCCACCCACACATACATTAGTGACGCTCGGATATAAATATGCAACGCTCTTCCCAAAATCTCCCGCACAGCCTTTCCATCTGTTGCACCCTATGCTTCAAATATATAATTACAGAATTTCTTATTAATGTTATACCACCGTATTCTTCGTTCTGAGTAACGCATGGCGATTAATCTCACAACTCTTATATCTAGCAATGTCCATGTTTATTTTTCAAGCATCGTGTTCGTCACATGAGACATATAGTCGCCATCTGAACAGGGTATTGTGGTTATCTTATACCTCAGTTTACGTCTCAGTCTTCCAACAGGCTTGTAATTAATTCCTGGACTTCCAAGGTACCAGGTTACTATTTCCTTCCCATCGGTCCTTTTCTCGTTCTCTATTCTTCACTTCCCTCTGACAAATTAGTCCCTTAATACTATGTTCAATTTACTTTAGAATATAATCAGTACTTTCTTTTTTTATCTCTAAGTATAGTGTACTTACTCCCATACACTTGGCTGCATCTGCTCTAAATGTGAACACGGATGAAGAAATGATGTCACCACTGTATGTCATTTCTTATTCTGATTTCTTATTGTTTTAGTTCCTACATATGAATAATTAATAGCTCTAAGGCTGTTCCTTTGTTTATTTGTTTTTCACTGGCTAAATTGGACCTAGAACTGAAAATCTAGCAAGAATAGCTCATAGCTTTGCAGGGTAGCAAGGATAGTAAAAATAAAATAAATAGTTGATATTCATTTTTGGGGAAATTGCTTACAGTGGCTGAAGTAATCCCATTCAAAAATAATTAAATAGTGTAACAATTACAAGCTTGTAGTTTTCTTAATTTTGTTTCTTTGGATTATTTCATATAACCAGAGTACTCCATGTCAGGAAGTGAATTATGCATCAAAACTGGAAATAAGGTCAGTAGCCTCCACTGAGATGAAACCACCACCTACCCAACTGAACAACTTTTTCATGAGGAAATAGGGAATATTCCAGCTTATTTTCTCCATTACCAAAAACTTCTTGTGCATGGTATTTTATTGCATCTGAAAAAAAACATGGTATGGCTTACAATATTTACTAGACACATACCTAATAAAATGCCAAATATTTCTGAAATAGATGAGGATTTTTTTTTTTACTACTGTACTTGCAGAAAATTACCTGCCATTGGTAACTATTGTCAAAGTTTATATTACTTATACCAACCCAGTAAAACTAGAATTACATCTAAAGGTTTTCACCCTTATGTGACCCTATTTATGTAAATTATGAACTGCCCATAAACAATTTCTTCGTAGTAAAAATAATAGGAAAAATTGTCTTGTGCTGATCTTTACATGGAATGGAGTGTAAAAGCTGAAATTCATGTTATTAGTCACATTTGTGTAAAAAGGAAGTTATTTGTGATATACAGTAGGGAACATCAAATAAACTACAGAGTGAATACATTCTGTAAGGGGAAATTTTTCAAACAAGTGATAAAATGACAAAAAAATACAATTAGTTCCTCCAATAATCCATTCATGTATTTTTAAGCCACTAATTGTTTTGCCACATAGGTAACCTGATTGATCTGGTTGTGTGTAAAGCAATAAATTACAGTAACTGTTAAGAAGATAACACAGTTGGCTGACAAAGCTTCTGTAGGTTTTGTCCTCTCACACCATACAACTAGCATCAGTGAGTAAAAAATATAGGAAAGTTTTTGTCCACAGAAGTAGTTTTCTTTTTATAATTCTGGGATGCAAAATCCACAGGTCAGAAAATAAAAATACAAAGAAAGAATTGTTGAACTTTATTATAACAAAAAAAATGCTTTCAGGAGTCAACCAAAAACTTTCAAATAGTTTGTACTACCACAAATGTCTGAGGCACTTCAACTGAATAACTAAAATTATGAATAATAATATGGCATGACTGTATAACATCCATTCACAACACATGCATTAAATGGACAATAACATGAAAAAATACCACAAGTAATTCATATTTCCCTTCTGATTATACTTGTTCTAATATACTTCAAATCAACAGTAAACCTATTATGCCATTTCAGATACTTTGAAACATAGAGCTAACCAACTAGGCAGTGATCAACACTTATAGAGCAAAGAAAGTATACATCTATATAAATCAGAAAAAAACTATGTTCATGGGATATTTTACTTTTTTTCATTATCATTTTTTTTTTTCATGATAATACTACTTTCCATGACATAAGTCAGGTTTACTGTCAATCTTCAAATAATTATAATATTTTCAGCTGTGCAACACAACTCTTAAGAGCTAATCCTTCTCTTAACAAAACAAAGAGTCTTAATTTTGTTCTTGTGTCACATGTTCATTTTTCAATTTTAAGTTTCCTCTCTGGATCTGAAATAGAAGAACCATATGTAAGAAACATGATCAGAATATATCATTTCCGACATGGCACATTGAAATTCAAATTTAGCAAGAGTTCTACAGGTCACTTGTTCCATAAGTGAAGCCAGACTGAGCACATGAAAACTATACGATTCCATACCAACCTTAGCCTATGATCGAGATCGGCTGCGTTTCTTGAAATCAGGAGAATCACTTCGACGACGATAATCATCATACCTAGAAAGATGAAAAAGATTGCATATAGAAAAGGAATTGAACTATTGCACACTAGTGAGGGATCTGAACAACAAAACAGAAATAAAGGTTAAGATTAACATGTAGTGTCTATTGCACTTTAGTGAATTCTATTGACAAATAGATGGTTCCACAAGTGCTAAGGCACCATGGAGTCACTTAGGGCCCTAATTGTCCCTTTTCTGCCTTTTTATTGTTTAATTTATATCAAATTCAGTAATGTGATTATCTTTATTGATTTTATGATAATAATATCATTATGATGATGATTGATGATGATGATGATGATGATGATGATGATGATGATGATGATTGATGATGATGATTATGATTGATGATGATTATGATTGATGGATGATGATGATGGATGATGATAATTAATAAAAAAAGGAAATGTTTCCAAAAATCTAGGATAAGGAAAAACAGGTGAGGTAGGGCAGACTAGTAACTGACTCCTTGGTGACTTACCTCTTGTAGAGCTGTGTGCCTAACAAAATTGTAAACTAATCACAGTAGACCTGGCATATATGTAAAAGCCATCCTAGTGTCAAAGGGTTAAAAAGGATCCAAATGAGAACTGTATATGATAAAAGATATTCTTAAATAATCCTCAACAAGTACTTATAGGAAAAATGTGGTAGTCCAACTTTTCAATATACTTCAACTTAATTAATTACATGTCAAAAATTTACATAATGATGAATTCAGATTAGATCCTATTAACCCCTGCAAGCAAGGAAGATGTTATCATCATGTCATAAAATATTTGGCTTGAGGGGCAGGTGATGTGAACTTGCTATCATAAGAATTTCAGTTGAAGGCTGTGGTGACAGGAATGATTTAGACATGAGTGCACAGAGCACTTGGAGGGTCATAAAATTTATTATTTCTATTGATAAACGGGTGTGGCATGTACAATACGTACAATAAATAGCCAGCTCGAGAAGATGCTATTTCTGTACTCAGGATCCTATTCCTGTCCACTGTGACTGGCAGTACAAGTTGAATGACAAAAGATTAAGTATTATGGTGGGGGGGAGGGGGTCTTTTATTGTTATCATTATTGCACTGAATTATGGACTACCTTGAGAGCTGATATGGAATCTGTGCAAGGAAAACAGTATATTACCATCTGGATACAGCAAATCAAGTAAGCCTAATCCCTGTATTTTGGTCCATGAGTGGGCAAGTGAAGCATCCAGATACAGATAATGGAAAATGGCAAAAAAGCTAAAATTGCTTATGCAGAAAAAGAGGGAGTATTGTAAAAGGTTGGCACAGATTCTTGTTGCCATACACAAGTGTTTGTGTGCATCCAGCCTACAAGCTGCACACCTGCCACTCAAGTAAGCCAAATCCCTGTATTTTGGGCCACAAATGGGCAGTGAAGCACCCAAATCCAAGGGATTAAGAATAGAAGTAATTTGATGATTTACTTTCATTTATGATAAAATTAATGACTAGTGGTAAATTATGAACATCTTAAGTTAAAAAAGAGTTAGTTTACGAAATGAAAATGACTAATATCAATAATGGTAATGTCAAGAAATTATAAATTACTAAATTGAAAAAGTTCAGATACAGTATTAGTAAACTCCACTTCAACAAAAATGAGTTTACTTGCAGCTGTTTTCCTAGTTTAGGAAGAAATAGGTGAAGGAAAAAGTAGAAAATGAAGATGGTAAGAGTGTGGGAGAGGGCGAGAGAGATGAGAGAATAGAAAAGGAAAGATGGGAACCAGAAAAATGGAAAGACCAAGAGAAATAGGGGATAAGACTTAAAAAAGAGGAAAGAAGAAAAAACTACAGACAATTCCTATATGTACACCTATCTAAGTCAGTTAGTACAGATACTGCAGGACACAGACCTTGGTGATCGAGAAACAGACCTGGGGGAGCGTGACCTCGACCGCCTTGGAGACCTTGAGCGGAATCGGCCACCCATGCGGCGAGGTGAGAATGACCTGTGAAAAGGGAAAACTTATTCACAGAGCAATCGCATATGTGACTCTTCTGTTAAGGCTCTTTGAAGTCACCACTTCTTTAAATACACAAAACTTTTTATGAGAGCACTTTCCATTATCATACTCAAGTTACTTGTATCACTACATTTTTAAAAGTCTACAAAGTAAATAAATAATTTTAATGAAAAATAATGAAATACTGAGAAGACTTAAAAACTGTGATAACTGGATAAATCACTTGGTATTTCTATGCCTGTATGGACTTCCTCGATTATTAACAAAGTCCTGAATGCTACATCTTGTCTTAGCTGTCTATCCAAAACAGATGTCAGCTTTATTTTGTTATAGTAAATGAAGTTCTATATAAAAAAAAAAAAAAAAAAAAAAAAAAAAAAGGCAACAATATTAATGAAAAGCATTCAGTCTGAGAGAAAGCATAAGGGTATATTCCCTGAACTTTTACTTAGAAATTATCATTGTTATAGTTTACTCTAAAATGGAAAATGCCCTTCCAAAGAGAACTGAGCAGCTGTAAAAGATTTATTCCATGAGCTGACCAGTTCTATCCCCAAGCCACCTGGGTGACACATAATATTCCTGTTAGAGATTCAAATGTTACAAACATAAAGACAAATATAAAAACAAATGAACCTTTAACAGGTAGAGAATTTCTCCTCATGGTATTGTCCTTAATGACAGGATTCATACCTACGCTTGACTGCTCATCACAAACTGACAGACTGTAGAAATTGATACCGGTCCGAACAAGAAGTGTATCACCACTGCAGCGAGCCACAACGATGAGTGGAGGCATGATGAATGTAAGAAAGTGGAGCGGGCGTTGAAAGGTCAGAGACCCAGATCATGAGTGGGGGGGCAGGCCTGATGGTGCGCAGGCGTAGACGGGCGGGGAGAAGAGGGCACGTGAAGCGTATTAGACTGCCCGGGTGCCATGAGGTGCGGCGCTGAAGGATGGCCATCAGGCAACGTGCCGCACACCACCACCACTGCACAAGCCTTGGCTGATCAGAGCTCGCCACCTTCTTCCACACTGTTGCACGAGGCTTCCCTATAGAAGAGGCATGACAGTGCTTTGTGGAACAGTCATCCTCCGCTGGCTAGGTGAGCCTGAGTCCCCAGTGTGGGCTCAGGTGGCAAGTAACGGATGCAACCAGGGTGTGCCTATCCCAGTACCCTCACACCCAAACACTGGATTTCCACTGAATAAGCAGGCTGAAGCTGTCACTAGCAGTGGTGGTGGAAGTACTTGTGGTGGTGGTGGCTGTGGTGGAGTTGGTGGTGGTGGTGTGGTAGCAACAGTAGGAGGAGTAGATGGTGGTGGTACAAGAGGTAATTTGGGCGAGATAGTCCTGTAATGGGTCACACATGACAATTAACATAATTTCCATAGTGTAATCTCTTCTACACATCACAAGTGTGGCAAATTATTTTCAAGGCATTAAAATACTTTGATATCATGGTCTATATAGATTTAAAGTATTTCATTGAAAACATGCTTTAAATAATAATATAGAAACAAACTAGATCTAAAATGTCTTACAACCCCATCCTAAAAATAAAAATGTAAAAAGTAAAAGAAAATATAAATATAAAAAACATTAGCCAATTTGTGCACACACACACAAAAAAAAAGACAATCAACCACAATATGAAATATTTGTTAAAAATAATTTGAACCTTAAACTCAGTAAATATAAACTTTTATTCAGTTTATTACACGCACAAACACAAACAAAAACATACAAACACACACACACACAAACACACACATACACACACACACAGTGTAAATAAATAATTCTATGTATACACAAATACACATCTCTATATGTGTATATGTGTATATGTATATATGCATATGTATGTATGTATGTATGTATATGCATATATCCATGTATATATATATACAGATATATATATGTGTGTATATATAAACACATAGGCCTGCACATGCGCGCGCACACACACACACGTATGCCCGCACGCACGCACACTCTCACTCTCTCCAACAGTCATCACTAATCCAAATTCTTATCAGAGCTGGTCTAATTTCAACCATATTTTTTACTTTTGTTCATTTAGGTCAAATTTCTTCTGGAAATACAAACTAAATCTTGCATTCCAAGCTACCTATCTATAATTGCCCTGTATTTCCTTTATCCCTTTTGTTTCTTTGTAAGTAAGTTGTGGTTGGAGGCCTACACATTCTAGGGGGCAAATGCCTTTGACTCATTAGACACTCAATGCATGACAGAGGCAATATTTTCTGACATATCCATGTGTTTATACATTCCTGGAAAAAAGGGTAGCTAAAAGACTGAAACTGAAATATAATTATTGTCTAAGTGGAGATGAGTTGAGAGTAAATCCATAACTTGAAATAATAATATTAAGCAGGAACTGCTGAGAAGGATATAATTGAGAATGATAAATTTCAACAAAGACAACCATGCAGAATGGGTAAGAAATGGAGGATTTTCATAAACATGGGAAATCTGGCAATTATGCAGTTAAGAAATCATGGTTGTACTCTCGGTTTTCAAAGGAGTAAATTTTGCCACTTGAGGCTACTGCATAGTTTGCAAAGTGCGAGCCTGAAAGCAAGGGGATGAGGACACTAATGAACATCATTATCCTTACAACTCAAAAATAACTAGCCAGAACTTAGGTGAACTTGTAAGCAAACACAGATTTTCTAAACTGAAAAGGTGGCAATGCTGGGACAAAGCTTTTCAAATCTATTAACTAATTTCTATCTATGTCACTGCTCAAGATGTGCCAAAGCAGCTCAAAAATGTAACTCTGGTCTAAGTCAGAGCAAACCCCCTCACTCATCTATTAAAATGAAAAAGAGAAAAATTGCAAAAGTGTGTAAGTAAGAATCAAATTTAATTTTCCAAATAAATAAAATTTAAAAGGAGTTGGAGATGCATTAGGGGAGGGAATGATAAAAACACTAATAACAAAGCAAATTACATGATTAAATAAATTTCCTTTAACAAAAAAAATCTGTCTTAAAAAGATATAGGAGGGAAAAAAACTTCCCATGCTAATCAACATTTAGCAAAAAAAAAAAAAAAAAAAAAAAAAGACATCAGATACTGAGTAACAAGTTTCTCATAATTAAGAAATGGTTAGTGAGCAGCATTCTGACATCATAATGCCTTATTGGTATCAATCATTTCTGCATCTTTTCACATTAATATATAAAATATAACAATACACATTTGTATTTCATTACCATTCATTTTTGTAAAATCACTTATATGCCCCCTCACCCCACCCTTCACCCCAAGTGACCAAGCTATTGTTCTTTGGCTACAAAACCAAACTATATCTCTCATGACAACAGACAATGAACAGACAGCAGTAGAGCCTGAAGATAGCTTACCTTGACCTTCTTCTTCCGCCACCACCCCCGCCACCGCCACCCCCACGCCGCGGAGGAGAATGGAACCTGTCCCGACGTGAACGGCCTGTTGACATCTCCACCTTAACACGGACACCACACAGACGTCTGAGGGAAAGTGTTATGTTTCTGTCATTTCACTTTTATTTTACTGAAACAAAAGGCAGACAGTTTATATATTCAAATAATTCATGACAAATATAGCCCAACTATGGACTTAAATTTGGAGGAAAGTTCTCAAAGTTGTGTTTTGAAAGTTAAGATGTACCGTAAAACATCTTCCTTTATAAGATGTTGAACTCATAGAAAAGTAAGTTACTGTATGTGTGCAGTCAGTGCATGGTGTGCATGATAGCTCACCTATAGTTGTCTTGTACCTCTTGCAGAAAACAAATTCAAAATAGCTGATTTTTAAAATAATAACTCCCATATCCCTGTCTATCAATAGAAAGAGAAAAAAGGGAAGTGGCAGATAGCTAAATAGAATGAGTGACAGTGGGAATGAAAGAAAATATACACCCAAGTTTTCTAATTTCACAAACCAAACTCGGAGTCTTGTTATCGTTACCATAATTATCATTACTTGTTATGAATAAAACAGTTGTTTTCAAAGCTTTGAAAATGAGTGTGAATCATGAATTTTCTTCATTTCATTTCTCTAATGCAAATGGCACTAAACACAGCACATATTAAGTATAAAATTGGTTGCTGGACAGAATGGAGTGGGATGAAGGAGCAGGGTTAGGCGACTGCTGGCTGCTGGCTATAGTACATTCTCTTGCTATATGCCTATTGTCTGTACTGTTCTTGTTTATTCTGATCCTATGTCTTTTTTTTATAACTCCAAACAAATTTTGGTACAAGTTCAGCAGGGGATTATGAAAAATGTATACAAGTAGCTGGGTGTAGTAATGCCTTCTAGTGTGTCTATGTCAGTGTTTGATGGACAGGCATATAACAGAGTAAGGTAAGGCATATAACAGAGTAAGCTTTGTTTACCATCATATAAGCAAATGGAGATCTGTAGACAGTTGAATGCATAGCTAAGAGGTTATCCAAACAGTCTGAGTTGTATGGGTGTAAGTGTAAAACTCTGGAGTATACACTTTTCAAAGCTGAAGAACATGCAGGGTTTACTCCCATTGTTCCAATGAATCAAGGTCGTGCTGAAGGATGAGTCTGCAGTCGTCAATGGTCTTGACTGGTCTAAGATGAAAACTGTTGTGTTAAACAGTTTACAGTAGGTGAAGAGTCAGCAGTAGAGAGTGAATGGTTAATAATAACAGGAGAGGAGGAGGATCAAGTAAGGTGTCTTGGGGACAACAGAGGAGAGAGCGACAGATCAGATGAAGAACTGTCAAGTACACGGTGAGTCTTGTTGACATGAAAAGCAGTGATCCAATGGGTCTTGTTATTCTGTAAAACTGTAAACTGAATGTTAGTCTTCTGCCTAGACTCTGCTGAAGGCTTTGGTAAAATCCAATATATTATTGTCATCCTGCTTTCCCTCTGAATCTCTGGGATACAAAGAAAGTCCTCCAAGTTTCTAATATTCAAAATCACCAACTGAAAACTTAGCATTCTTTACTTCTAAAAAGAGAACCATTATTTCTAAACAGTAAAAGCATGAAAAAGAATGATGTTCTTTGTACTTCCAAGACATTACGTGAAATACATTGGCAAATAAACACCAGTACATGCAACCAGTTAGTGAAGGTCAATAAAATACCACAATCCTCTAAACAAAGCTACTAACAAAATCCCATAGACTCACGTTCCATTCAGCGAGCGCACAGCATCTTCTGCATCCCGTGGGTCTTCAAACTCCACAAAAGCAAAGCCTGGAGGGTTCCTTGCAACCCAAACATTGACGAGGGGCCCATACTTGGAAAAGGCCGATTCAAGCTCGTGTTTGGCTTCAGTATTGCCAAGGTTGCCCACGTACACCTTGCAATCAGTTCTCATCCTTCTGGAATTCAAGTGTAAAAATGCTATATATTTCTGGTCTATATATTTTTGTCTTAAAGATATGTAAAATTCTGAAATGGATATTTATGCATATGATACCTCTCTATTTCCAAAAATAATAAAGAAACACTCTTATGAACTCATCCTAATCATTTCTATATGATATCAATTTCAGCAGAAATATTTTTTTTTCTACAACAGTTATTTTACATATTTTGTAAAAGTTTAAATGAACCCTTGAAAAAACTTTTTTTCTTTCTTTCTTTCTTTGTTTAAGGGTATCTCCTTACGAAGTGCACCTGAAACTGCCTAATCTGTGAGAGGTTTATTGTCAAACTGATGCAGTGTTTCTTACCAATATTTATCAGCAATCAAATTAAATGATATTTATTTAAACCATTTACAACGGGAAATCAATTCTTGACTGCTGGAGAACACACCCTGAAGGGGGACAGACTGGAAAGATCCAGGCATGAAATCACAAGGAACCAGTTCAATCCTGATTATATTAAATAATAGATTTGTTTGTCTTTGGGCAGAAACATCACAGAATGCTCAGCTTTTCAGATTGCACTCTCCATCATGGATCACAAGACAATGCAAATATTAGAAAAAAAAGTTTTCGTAGGGATGCTGTCCATTGGGCACCAGCTTATCCCAACAATAGAAAAATGAAAGAAAAAAAAGGGGCAATTCCCAATACCTAACGGGCATTCTAAATAATCATATTTACTCCATCACTTTCAACTATCATTTTCACTTCCCTTACACTTTCCCCACTCGGGTAAAACTGCATAAAAGTAAAAAAAAAAAAAAAAAAAAAAAAAAAAAAGTATTAATCAATTCCCCAATAACAAGCTTCCCACCATTAAAACCACGTGATATAAGAGACCCAGACGCTCATCTACACCGAACAACCGACTCCCCGGACTTTGGGAAACGACTTGTTCATTAATCTCGCTCGCGATTGAGAACAAAATGGCGATTTTCCCCCAAGAATTAGCCTGTGGAATTTCACCTGCGAATGCCCGCGCTGCCGCTGGGAAATGCGGCAAAGAGATCTCCCCTGCGCAATGCTGACGGGGGCAGGAAAACGGCGCAAAAAGATGATAAAAGTTGGGAAGAAAAGGAAATGTTACAGTAAAGCGACCCCCGCGCATCCACGTAAACAAACGCGTCATGGAATTTCCTTATATTGCCGCTTCTCTTCTTAAATCCAACCCTCTCACAATGGCTAAATATATATTCGCACCGAGATGCCCCTCAAACCCGTAGGAAAAAGCTCCCAAATCACAAAGATACACGAAAAATAAGCTTACTTAGGCGCGTACTTCCTGTCCCTCTCCATTGTGGCTTTTATCTACGCCTCCAAGTTCACGCGAGAAATTATTTTGTTTTCCCCCCTTTTTTTCTTCTCTTTTATGGCATTTACGCATAAGATTAATTCACGTTTTTGTAAAGAAATCACCTATGTGTTTGCAATAATTGGAAGGTACGGGTTTGTTAGACTTTTAAATATGTAAAGGAAAACATCAAAAAATAAAATTGAACATCATCGAACGGATTTGTTCTTTCTGCAATGAATATAATTATTTATCAGCTATTACCTAATTCTATTTTCGTTCATTGATTTAATCTATGGTTTTTGTTATCGTTTGTTTGTTTTATACAAATTCGTTATTCTTATCAAAGAAAATGGAAGAGAATCTTATTTAAGGTAGACTATTTTAAAAAGTGTGAATTGATACTATTGGGGATCTTACTACTAAAGAATTAGAATTCACAAAGTGTAAAAAGGGGAAGTGAGGGGATAATACAGAGTCGGAAAATATGATTATCAATGATAGCAGTAAAATTAAGTTCATGGCAATAACACTATGTGGAATAGTGACCA
>NC_051428.1:28550511-28553011 GCF_015228065.2 Penaeus monodon | reverse complement strand
AAATGTTTTTAAAGAACTAGATTTTGACTTTGTAAACCTTTGGCTCCTTTGTATTATATATAATTTCAGTCGCTGTGCCTGTATGTGATATTTATGAACTCATATTTCACAAATAATAAGAATAAAGTTTCCAAAGAAAATTCATCAGCTGCTTTAGGTTAGAATAAAAAACGCAAAAAAAGAACTGTGAAACTTTATTGTTCACAAAATCCTTATTCCTAGAGGGGACATTCCATACCTTTCAGATAAATTTGTACTACTACAATTGATTGAGACACTGTTGTTAAACTTCAGAAGGAATTGTTACAGAAAGGTATGGCAAGATTATGACACATCCATTCATACATGCACGTAAAAAATTGGAGAACCTTAAAAATGCAAAATGCCATGAGTGACTAATTTCTCAATTAATGCTTAAACCTAGCATGTTTGAAAAGAGAAGCAAGGCTATAATCACATTTTTTTTTTCAGAATTGGGATCCAAATGATGAGACCTTTGACTAAACCATCTGAGATAGAATGTAATACAATGAATACAATACAATCTAAGACTTTGAACAAAGAAAGGAAAAAGTGAGAGAAAAAATTATTAAAGAGAAATAAAACTGTGTGAAACAAGAATTTACATTTATAAAATGAAGTTCAGTTTCCATGACATAATTGACATTTCCTGTCAATCTTATAATCTAATAAATTTTCTCATACCTAAGCATGGTGGGAAAATATTTTCTGCTGACTACAGGCCTAGTGTAAGCCCTTAGACAACAGCCTCTGTTTACAAACAAAAGTAATTTTGAGGAAAATTAATTCTTCATCTTTCAGTCCTGAAAAGGGAAAAATGGGAAGAGATCAAATTAATATCTCAATGATGAGCTTCATGTATTTTGATTCATATAATTCATTTTCTACCTTTCTCTGAAAAATTTATTTTAGATTTCAAGCCAAAATAAACAAAAGAACATTTTTGATTGTATTAAAGTATCGTAAGCCATGTTATGATTCTGGTTGTTTGAATACAGTGATATAGAAAGGTCTTAACACACTCCTGTAAATTATTTTTCAGTGGCTAAAAACAAAAAGAAAGAAAAAGAAAGATATAAAATGTGTTCTTGCTCTCACCTTGGTCTATGATCGAGATCGACTACGTCTTTTAAAGTCTGGGGAATCACTTCTGCGGCGGTAGTCATCATACCTGGAAAAAGAAACAAGAGATGTAAGAAAATGAAAATGAATAAGGGAGAAAAAAAGTGTCTAAATCTGGTAGAAAAGAGTAGGAAAAGAGGCATATTAAGGAAGCAGATGAGGAGTTAATGAAAAAGGAAGGAAATGGAAGGAGGAAGAGGAGGAGGAGGAGGAGGAGGAGGAGGAGGAGGAGGAGAGAGAGAGAGAGAAAAAAAAAAGGAAGGGAGCGCTAGGGCAGGAGGGGAGGGGAAGGGAGAGAGGGAGGGAAGGAAGGAAAGAGAGAGAGAGAGAGAGAGAGAGAGAGAGAGAGAGAGAGAGAGAGAGAGAGAGAGAGAGAGAGAGAGAGAGAGAGAGAGAGAGAGAGAGAGAGAGAGAGAGAGACAAAGAGAGAGAGAGAGACAGAGAGAGAGAGAGAGAGAGAGAGAGAGAGAGAGAGAGAGAGAGAGAAAGTCAGTCAACAAACAGTATGTCATCTATATTTGTAACTAGATGAACTTCAATCTCAATAGTTTTTACGCATATAGTGCTAGGCATTAGCTCACATCATGCTTATTTGGGAGACTAGTTGTTGGGGGCAAAAAAGAGTGTGACAGTGGCTAAAGCTCTGGTGTTTTGTGCATGTGTTCCTGGGTGTACTAGTGTAAGTTGGAGGAAAGTATCTACTTTGTTTGTGTGTATTATGTGTTGTGGGAGTCTGTTCCAGTCTGTTGTGGGAGTCTATTCCAGTCCTATGTAAAGTATAATTGTTTATAAGAATCTGTATTAGTGTGTGTGTCATGTTTTTTTCTGTTGTGTGCATTGCATGGTGTAAGTAATTTTGTTTATTTATGTCAATTTGATTCTTTGTGATTTTGATCATGGTTGTTAAGCTGTGTGCTTGTCTGTGAGGGCATCCATGTGTAGCTGTTGTTTGATGCATGTTGTGCTGCCAGGAGTGTTAGTCGTTTGTAATGAACCTGGCTGCTGCAGTGTTAATCTTTTCTAATTTACTAATATTTGGTTGTCTATGTGGGTCCCACACTGCTGTACAATACTCCAGTGCTGGATAGACAAGTGTATTGTAAACTATGTGTTTAGTATCTTGTGTATGGCCATGTAGGTTCCTCCAAAGGAAACCCAGTTCTATTAGCTTTAAGTTGTGTGTTGTCTATGAGTTTACTTAACTTCATGTTGGTGTGCAGTGTGATTCCTAGATATTCGTGTTATGGTGTGTTGAGTAATGGTTGTGAGTGAATTTTTTCTTCTTCTGTCTTTAATCTCTAGTCGGGGTCACCAGTGCAGATTTTCTTTCTCCACCCTTAGTATCCACACCTTCATT
>NC_051428.1:28543011-28545511 GCF_015228065.2 Penaeus monodon | reverse complement strand
TAATGAAGGTATTCAGAGTAATTCTGCCAACTTTCATTTGATAATGTGACACTGAGAAAAAAAGGATAATGTCACATTTAATTAAGCAAAACAAAATCTATGAAAAATAAAAGTTCATGAATAAAAAAACAAAAACTAAATCAAAGAAGCACTGAGGGCAGGGGGAAAGAGAGAAAGGCAGATCAGTAGAGAAAGAGAAAGAGAAAGAGTGAGAAAGGGGGAAAAAGATTAGAAATTCCTGAGATACTGTGAGATCTTGAACTGGAGCCTATCATCTATATTGCACAATTAGCCATAACTGAAACTACATAAAATAAGCATATTCTGGATAATGAGACTAAAACAAAAACACATTTTAACCAGTAAATTTAGAATTTTTAAATCTATAATATATAAAAAGTAAATGAGAGAGAGAAGAAAAAAATGATATAAATTCACACACACACACACAAAAAAAAAAGAAAACAAAAAGAAACCCCCCATTACTCTTTTCCCTATAACTGAACTAACTCAATGACTGCCACTGTCCATAGCTAAAAGACAAAGCCACCAACGATTGTTTCTTTACCTGGATCTTCTGCCTCTTCTGGGGGGGGAGCGGTACCGGTCGCGGCGAGAACGGCCAGTTGACATTTCAACTCTTACACGCACACCACACAGGCGCCTGTAATAAAAGAAAAACATAGATGCTGTTATCACAATGGGTTGGAGAAGTATGAGCACAGCAAGATACTTTTATATTGTGCCTAACTGGGTGACATTTTGTTGGAACAAAAGTAGTGCTTGAAAACTAGGAATTTGAGCTAGAAACTACTATCATAAAATTTAAAACTGAATCCATTCACCAGAATCAGAATCAGTATGAAAAAATACTCTAATTACTACTCAAAATTACAACTATTACTATTTCATATTGGTATACTCTCTTAGAGGGATCCGATTGGCAATTTTGAAACAATTAACATTTCCTTGCAATATGTAAAGAGCACAATGGGACACACTTCTTAATGAATTAACTCTATATTTTACGACTCGTCTGCAGTATTGTAATTCAATGCTTCTGCTTTTCTCTCAGCAGACTATCTATATAAAATAAAATGTTTGTGGAAAAACGTATAAAATGATGTTAATACATAACAAGAGCAGGTAAGAACTCAGACTTTTGAATACTATAACATTCCCTTGTTTTATATACATATTCTGAGCATCTAAGAGAACTATGATTTATTGAAAATTAAGGTGCTATCACATGAGGAAAATTTTTAACAACTTTTACCATCTATAGATAATTCTCATCAAGAATTGTGGACTTGGGTCTGTCTTAACTATGTATAAAACAAATCTGAGGCTTACTGCTTTAGTTAACTTTAAATCACAAAGAAGGTATGGTTGGCAAAAGTAAAAATGAAGATACAAAATCACTAAACATGGAAAGAATAAAATAAAACACACATAATACATAATACAAATTGAAAAAATAGGAAATATAAAGGCAGGGACAACAGAAATGAAAAATTAAATGTAAAGAAAGAAAAAGAAATGAAAGAAGAAGAAGAAGGAGAGCAAAAGAGAAAGAAAGAGAGAGAGAGAGAGAGAGAGAGAGAGAGAGAGAGAGAGAGAGAGAGAGAGAGAGAGAGAGAGAGAGAGAGAGAGAGAGAGAGAGAGAGAGAGAGAGAGAGAGAGAGAGAGGGAGGGAGGGGACAACAAAAGCATACTTCTTCAACATGAAAAGCAACAACAACGTAAAACTAAAGACTAAATTTAGTGAAACTAAATGCCACTCACGTTCCATCAAGGGCACGCACAGCATCCTCTGCATCTCTTGGGTCTTCAAACTCTACAAAGGCAAACCCAGGAGGGTTCCGGGCGACCCACACATTGACTAAGGGCCCGTATTTAGAGAACGCAGACTCCAATTCATGCTTTGCCGCGTTGTTGCCTAGGTTGCCCACATAAACTTTACAGTCCATTCTCATTCTTCTGCAAAGAGAAAAAGAAATCAAAATCAAAGGTGTGTACACTATTGGACAAAGGATACAGCAAACCAAGAGTAAGATATAACTGAGTGGGGAAAAGGTAAATATACCAAAAGGAGATTTTTTTAAAAAACAAAACACTAATAAAGAGCACAATATAAAATGACCTATATGAAGAACTACATTATCACATATTGAAACACAGGGACTGGTCATGAACCCTATCATCAGCAACACAAAACTACACACCTGAAAGAGCAGTACACTTTTGCACAGGTGGTCAGTGCTATCCTGTTATGTGTTAGCAAGGCGAACTGGCACAACTAATCAATAGTGCACTACTGAGAACCAGCTTTGCGACACTTGGTAAATAAATTATCAGAAGTTATGAAGTTTTTATTGACTTTATCATTTTCTTTTTATTCTTTTATCTTTTTTTAACAAACATGGATAAACAGACATACAATACCTGATACCTAATGGTATTTACTGTATCTATGTATGTGTGTGCACTCGCTCGCTTG
>NC_051428.1:28520511-28523011 GCF_015228065.2 Penaeus monodon | reverse complement strand
GGAAAACAAGTCGACGTGGCATCACGTGACAATTTGATGTCGTTTCGCTTTCCAGAAAAGATAACACTTTGATATAGTTTGTGCTCCTGTGTGTACAGTTATTCTCGTATTGCGTGAACGGACAGGTATTACATCTATATACATACACATGCCATACAACGGTACCTTATGAGGACTTACGTGACCTGAACTAATTTCAGTTCCGCGTCCGTCGCTCATGGGAATTTCCGACTCCTGGCTTCCACGAGGCAGGGAAGCGACCCATAAATTATTGACAATTGCAATCCGCAACAGTGAAATGGATGCGATATCTACAGTGCACGAAGGAGCTACAGAGCACAGTACACTGCATGGTAGCGCTGTGTGGAGATCCACAGAGCACTGCAACGTGTATATTATAGAGCGCTGTGAGAGCTACATTGTATGCAGGCAACCTTTGGTCTCACACTGTGGAGCGAGCGCCTACAGCGGCCACTTTTATTTTCCTTTGAGGATCGGCGGGTTGTTGAGTGTCCGTGATGCCTCAGTCCCGTTTTCTGCAAGAACAGAGACTCGGACCGGAACAGAACACGTCTTGGTAAGATGTAGTGAAGAGAAGAAAAAGAGAAAGAAGAAGAAGAAAGTATGGATCAGAATCTGAGGAACTGGCGATATCGAGTGTTCATAGGAAACCGTGACATTTATTAATAACAAAATCTAAGTATAATTTTGTGCGTGTATTTTGGTGGTTAGCCATTTACCTTTGCGAGACCAATCGCGGCTGAGCATCAACCGCTCCTCTGAACAAGAGAAAAATCGCCTGATTGCATCTTTGCACCTCGGATGTCTCCCAAACTCCAAGATGCAAAGTTTTCATTCCTTTAATTGTCTTTGGTCCAAATGATAAAGAATGACTTTTCCACATGAGTATCTACATCTTGGCCACGTTTCCTATCCATGAGAAAGCATTTTCGGTGATGTCAGTGAGAAAGTGTTTGGTCCAGCAACCCCCAGTTAGTGGCTAGACAGTTCGCCTCCGTTTGCACAGTTCCCCTGGACTCCCTTAGCAAGTGGTGAGGGCGGCCGTCTCGATCTCAAGAGTAGGCTCATCCTGACATCAGTAAACGTTAAATCACTTCTCTTAATTCGATCTGATTTCATTTTGAACCACTTGAAACGTCCATGTACCATCTGCGTAATTTAAGAAAAAAAATGAAGATCACACATCAGCAAAAACTGGTAAGTAAAGTTTATTTTACGAACTAATCGTAAAGACAAAAACCCCCTTGGCTGTGCCAAGCTTGACATCCCTCACTGTGTGGAAGTGTTTTTGTTTGTTTGTTTTTTTGGTACAACGATTATGATTACACAGATATGCTCTTATGTATTGTATTCTCCACATATTCTTCATTTTGTTTATACCAGTTTATTCTATTTTTTAATATTTATTTTAATTAATTAATTATTTTTCTTAGAATGGTAAACTTATAGCACCGACTCGAATGACTCTGAGTATTCAGTCTGGGTTGCCCCTTGTGGCATGTGTGTCAGGCTTCGCGATTATTCTACTGCATCGGCCTCAGCTCTCCTGTCTTCGTTACTAGTGTCTTTGTTCATTACCTAAAATGAACCGAAAACTTCAGCCTCTTTTTACTCAGTTTTCAAAAGCTTAGTGGCGTTATACGAATCATATCGAGTGTCGGTGTGAAGTTTCGGTTAAATTTAGCACCGTAGCGCTAGCAGTGTCGTTTGTTGTGATAGAAGAAAAGGAAATGTAAGAGAAAAAAAGAGGATAATAATGATAATAAGAGGGAGGGGAGAGGGGAGGGGGAGAAGGGAGAGGGGGGGAGAGGGGAGGGGGGAGGGAGGGAGGAGGGAGGAAGGAGAGAGGAGGAGGAGAGGGGAGGAGAGAGGAGAGGGAGGAGAGAGAGGGAGGGAGAGAGGGAGGAGGAGAGAGGAGAGGAGAAGAGGGAGAGAGGAGGAGAGAGAGAGAGAGGAGAGAGAGAGAGGAGAGGAGAGAGGAGGAGGAGGAGGAGAGGAAGAGGAAGAGGAGAGAGGAGGAGAGAGGGAGAGAGGAAGAGGAGAGAGGAGGAAAGGAAGGGGAGAGGAAGAGGAGGAGGAGGAGGGAGGAGGAGGAGGAGGAGGAGGAGGAGGAGGAGGAGGAGGAGGAGGAGGAGGAGGAGGAGGAGGATAGGAAGAATAAAAACAAGGAAATGTAGCATCAGGCATAAGAGCACAAGTGTTCGTGTGTCATTTCTATCTTTAGGAGAGAAAAAAATGTATCTGATTGGTGAATGGAAAATAAAATCTAGTAGTCACCGAAAAAAAATATTTCAGGAGTCTTTGCAGATATATGGCATTATTAATGTGTAAAACGGTTACCCGAATTCCTTCATTACAAGACTTACATGTTAAAAATTGTCTTATAGTTTCTGCGTATACATGGTCACTGTATTTACAATAACTAATTATGCTATAATATTAATACATATATATATTTACATTACTCAGTCGGGCTGTC
>NC_051428.1:28510511-28513011 GCF_015228065.2 Penaeus monodon | reverse complement strand
AAGACAGAGGGGAAGAGATAGAAGGAAGAGATGGGAGGAAGAAAAGGTGGAGAGAGGGAAGAAGAGAAAAAAAGAGGAGAGAGGCAAAGGAGGAAGAGGATAAGGAGAAGAGTGAGAGGAAAAAGGCAGAGAAAAAGAAGGAATGAGAGATGAGAAAGGAAGACTTTAGCTTGTGATAATTGAAGAATACCCAAATAAGTACTTTACAGACTGCACTTAACAGCTGATGAAAATATGCCGAATACTCCATTTTCCTTAATATGCTGAATATATTGAAACTGAAATAGTAAATAGTTTTTTTTCCCAACCCAACTTTCGATTTTAATTTCTCCTAATAGCATTAAGTCTAGTAAAAAAGAAATTCCACACAGGCATCTCATCTGCATATTCAGTGATTTGGGGCGTGTCTGTTTGCTACATTAGGAAATAAAAAAAACCCGTAAATACCCCAAAGAGAGGGGAAATGAATGCCTCCGCTCGCCCATCCCATTACAGGACGAGAAGACAATCGCTAGCCCATTCCAACAAAGGATAGAAGGACATATGTTAGCTCATTCTATAACAGAACAGAAGTAACACCCATCCAATCCAAGACAGTTGCTAGCCCATTCCAACAAAGGATAGAAGGGTATATGCTAGGCCGTTCTATAATAAGACAGAAGGACAGTTACTAGCCTATTCCAGTACAGAGCGAGAAGACAGTTGCTAGCCCCTTCCATCAAACGACAGGACAGTAGCCTATACCGAACGGGAAGGCAGTTGCTAGCCCTTCTAATATAGGACAGGAAAACAGCTCATTCCATCGTAAAAGAGGAAGATAGTATTGACCCTATTTTCCTATCAAACAGAACGGGAATTGCTGGTCCATTCCAGAATAGCACAGAAGGACAATAACTAACCCATTTCAAATAGAACGGGAAGAGAATAGCTTCCCAATTTCACTATAAAAGAGGAAGATAGTCGTGACCCTGTTTTACTATCAAAAAAGAAAAGAAAAAAAGTTACTCTCTCATTCCACTACAGAAATTCGTATTCTTTATAGAAAACAGGAACTAAGCCAATCCACCACGAAAGAGCAAGCACGTAAAATCGGAGGAATAAAAATAATTTCTTAAACAGTAATAAGAAATCAGATCCATAGAAGTACTGCTTATAACAATAACAGTTCCGTGACCTTCTTTGCAATATTTCTTACATGTAAACCACTCCATTTTTTATGGCAAAGTACCTGCAACTCGCTCTTAAGACATGCGACAAAGAACTTTTTTTCCTTTTTTTATAACATCCAAGACTTTCCTCAAAGACTTTGGGATGAAAACATACTGCAGACTCCCTCGGTATTAAGTAAACATATATATTTTTTTCATATATTTGTGATGGCTAAGTGAATGAGAAAAAGAGAGGTAGAGAGAAAGGAAAAGGAGAAAAAAAGAGAGGGAGGGAGGGAGTGAGCGAGAGAAAGAGAGAGAGAGAGAGAGAGAGAGAGAGAGAGAGAGAGAGAGAGAGAGTGAGTGAGTGAGTGAGTGAGGAGAGAGAAGAGAGGAGAGAGAGAGAGAGAGAGAGAGAGAGAGAGAGAGAGAGAGAGAGAGAGAGAGAGAGAGAGGGGGGGGGGGGAGAAGAGAGGAAAAGAGAGAAGAGACAAAAGAGAGGAAGAGAAGGATGGAAGGGAGAAGAGAGGGGAGGAAGAAAAGGAGGAAAGAGAGGAAACGGAGAATGGAGGACAGTGAAAAAAGAGGAGGAGAAGGGGAGGGGGGAGAGAAGAGGCGGATGGAGGAAACGGAGGAGAGAGAGAGAAGAGGCGGATGGAGGAAAAGGAGGAGAGAGAGAGAAGAGAGAGGGGAAGGGGAAACTACGAGGCACAGAGAATTAGAGGACGTGGAAAAAGAGAGAATACGAGTGAGGAGAAGAAAAAGAAAGTAAAAAGAGTAGAGAGAATAGGGAAATAAGAGAACACGAAGAGGAAGAGAAAGAATAACAGAAAGGAAGAATGTGAAACAAATGCACAAAACATATTTGAATTAAATGTTTAACGAAGACGGGGAAAGAAAGGATGGTCTTTCCATATATATTTATCTTCTTATCTGCTTATCACTTCACTCATTTTTTATCATTATATATCCTCGTTAGAGAGTACGGCAATGTAATTATAGATTTCATTACCACTTGGTATTATGAGTTATCATTAAATCACATAAAAAGAGGAAATAGTTATGCAACAGTTTTTCCACAAACGTGTAAAAATGGAAATATCAGTTTTATGAAAAGATATGCATGCTTTGCCGTGATTCACGATACGAATTTGGATATCTTTTTTTTTGGAAATTCTTCCCCTTAATCTCCTCCACCACATGGTAAATAATATAAATACGAAAAATCACTTTAACAAACTCAAACATGCAGTATTCAATCGCCAACGCAACCCTTCTCAAAAGGCATCACTCAAACACACAAAACATCGCTCCACACACAATCACACGCAAGTGATGACTCAAGGAGGTGT
>NC_051428.1:28503011-28505511 GCF_015228065.2 Penaeus monodon | reverse complement strand
CTCCCTCTCTCTTTTCCCCTCTCTCTCTTCTCTCCCCTCTCTCTCTCTCGGGACACACCCACACACACAAAACACCCCACACACCCACACACACACACACGAAACACCCGCACACACACACACGCGCCGCGCGCGCATAAATGAGCACAGGCACACAAGAACACCACTGCATGCACACAAAGAGACACACATGTACACACATACACAAACACCCTCTCCTTTATCTCTCTCTCCCTTTCTTTCTCCCTCTCCCTTCCTCTCGCAAACAAGCACAAACAAAGGGCGACAGACAAACAAACACACAGAGAAATGCATCCTCACATCCATATGCATAAACGATTAAAAATTCCTCTGAAAAAAGGCCTCCATTCTCAGGCACGCGCACCCCTTGGCCTGGCTACGTTTCTTGGCGATTTCTTTTTTTTCTTTATTTGTTTTTCTTTTTTCATTCCTTTTCTGGCTGTTTATCCTTGTATTTTTTCTGACCATTTTTACTTTAATTCTTCTTCTTCTTCCCTTATTTTGACGCTTTTTTTCTGTTGTCTTTTTTCTGGTCTATTTTCTTCTTCTTTACTTTCCTATTAAAAAAAAAATCTTTTTCGTTTGTCTTTTTACGTCTTCTTCTCTTTCCCTTTTCCCCCTTCATCTTTTATTTCATTTTCTCCCTTTCTTTTTCTTTCTTACTCTTCTTTTCTCTTCACTTAACTCCTTTTTTTCTTTTCTCTCTTTCCCTTCATCTTACTTTTCCCTTCTTCTACCTTCAATATATCCCTTTCTCCTCCCTTTTTATTTAAAATCCTTCCTATTCTTCTTCCTTTACTTATTTCCCTTTCATCTCCCTCTTTCTTTTTTTTCCTTCCTATTATCCTTTATTTATTTCCCTTTCTCCGGTGTTTTCTTTCCCAATCGCGTTTCTCTCTCTCCTATGTCTTTTTCTCACTATCTCTCTTCTCTCACTATTTCTTTCTCTGTTTTGCGTTATCCATGACGGACAGACAAACAGACAGACAAACAAACAAACAGACAAACAAACAGACAAACAAACAAACAGACAGACAAACAAACAGACAAGCAAACAAACAGACAAACAGACAAACAAACAGACAAACAAACAAACAGACAAACAGACAGACAGACAAACAAACAGACAAACAGATAGACAAACAGACAGACAGCCAAACAGACAAAACAGACAGACAAACAAACAAACAGACAAAACAGACAGACACACAAACAGACAAACAGACAGACAAACAAACAGACAAAACAGACAGACAAACAAACAAACAGACAAAACAGACAGACAAGCAAACAGACTGACAAGCAAACAGACAAAACAGACAAACAAACAGACAAACAGACAGACAGACAAACAAACAGACAGACAAACAGACAGACAAACAGACAGACAAACAAACAAAACAGACAGACAAACAAACAACAGACAGACAAGCAATCAGACAAACAGACAGACAGACAAACAAACAAACAGACAAACAAAAAGACAAACAAACAGACTGACAAACAGACAGACAGACAAGCAATCAGACAAACAGACAAACAAACAAACAGACAAACAAACAACAGACAGACAAGCAATCAGACAAACAAACAGACAAACAAACAGACAAACAAACAGACAAACAAACAAACAAACATACAAACAAACAAACAGACAAACAAACAGACAGACAAACAAACAGACAAACAAACAGACAAACAAACAGACAAACAAACAGACAGACAAACAAACAGACAAACAAACAGACAAACAGACAGACAAACAAACAAACAAACAGACTGACAAACAGACTGACAAACAGACAAACAAACAAACAGACAGACAAATAAACAGACAAGCAATCAGAAAAGACGATTGACAGAAAAATAAATTGAAAACACTGTCAGACAAACAGAAGGCAGGACAACAGTAGACAGACAGGTGGTAAGGGAAACGGACAGACAGACAGAGTTTAAATATTAATTTGAAAAGAAACTATTAAACTAAATATTATTTTGGGGAGATTGGTGTAGCTGCCATGGAGACGGTCCTTAGGCTATTTACCTCCTTTGCTTCCAACAAAAGCAAAGGATACTACGTGTCATGCTACTTCTTCTTCATTTGTAGCTCCGATATGTCTAATTTACTGTCTGTCTGTTCATCAGGCTTACTACATGGCCGATAGGTAGACATAAACATACTTACCTTAGCTGTTTGTCTTCCTATTTGCCTAGCTGTTCGTCCAATTGCCTATTAGTCTATCTGTCTGTCTATTTCTGTCTTCCTGTATGTCTATTGATCTATCTGGATCTGCTTATAGGTCTCTCTATTTTGTCAATATCTGTCTATCTATCTATCCCTCTAGAATGGGGCTGCCCATCTATCTTTTCTGTTTACTAGCTATATATCTGTCTGTCTCTTCATTTATTTGTCTACCTCTATTTCCTTCCTTTCGTCTGCCTCTCGATTTCTATAATCCCTGAATCCTTCATATCGGAT
>NC_051428.1:28495511-28500511 GCF_015228065.2 Penaeus monodon | reverse complement strand
CTCCTTGATCGTGTCCCCCTCTTCCCCCACTTAATCATTGCATTTCCTCCTCTTCTCTCTCCTCGTCCCTCCTTCTCCTCCCCTTTTCTCCCTCCTTCCTCACTCCTCACCTTTCTTGTGCCTCTTCCTCCCCCTCCTCCTCCTCCTCCTTGCGCATTTTATCACTCTTCTTCTTCCTTATTCCCTTTTTCTTTCCCCGCCTCATGTCTGCTCCCCCTCCCTCCATCTCCTCCTCCTCCCTCCCCCTCCTCCCTCTCCTTATTTCCTTTCTAATTGCCTCTCCTCCTTGCCCTTTTACCTCTCCCTCTCCTCTGTCCGTCCCTTCCTTATCGCCCTTCCTCTTCCTCATCCGTTTTCTCACCATTCCTTCCCACCTCTCCACTTCCTCCTCTCCTTCTTTCATCCCCTTCTTTCTCCTTCCTCCCTCCTCCCAGCCGGTCCACCTGCTCTCTCTACCTCTTCACCCTCCTCCTTCTCCCTTTCTCTCTCCTTCCTCTGCTTCCCCTCCCTTTCTCCTTCTTCCTCTTTCCATCCTCCCCTATCCCTCACCTCCTCTCTCTCCTCCTTCACCCTCCTCCCACTCCCTCCCCTCCTCCTCTTTCTCTCTCCCCACCCCTTCCTCTTCCTTCTTCTTCTCCACCTTCTTCCTCTCCGCCCCCTTTATCTTCCTCCTCCCTCCTTCTTCTCCCTCCCCACCTCCTATTTTTTCTCCCTCCTCCTCCCCACGTCTGTCATCTCATTCTCCCCCCCCTATCCTCCTCCCTCTCCTTTTTTCCCCCTTACTCTTCTCCTTTCTCTCTCTCCACCCTCTCCCTCCCCACCGCCTTCCTCTCCTTCTTCCCCCCTATCTTCCTCCTCCCTCTCCCCCCGACTTCCTTATCACCTTCCTGCCGTCTCGGTGTTGGTCCCGCCCTCCGTATGGCTTGACATGCTGAATGGAACTTAATTGATCGAAAGGCCGCGAAGGGGTATCGCTGGGGAGTCTCTGGGAGGCGGCTGGTGACGTGTCGGCCTGGCTTCTGCGGCGCGGGTGTTGGGTGCCCGCGGCTGCTCTCTTGGTTGGGGTTGATTTGCGTTTTCATTTTGTTTATTTATTTGTTGTTATCATCGTCATCATCATCATCATCATTATCATCATTATCATCATCATTATCATCATCATCATCATCATCATCATCATCATCATCATCATCATCATCATCATCATCATCATCATCATCATCATCATCATCATCATCATCATCATCATCATCATCATATATCATCATCATTATCATCATCATCATCATTATCATCATTATCATCATCATCAGTATCATTTATTATTATTATTATTATTATTATTATTATTATTATTATTATTATTATTATTATTATTACTATCATTATTATTATTATTATTATTATTATTATTATTATTATCATCATCATCATTATTATTCATTTATTTGTTATTATTGTTTGAGTGTGTGCGTTTTCTTTTTTTTTTTTTTGGGGGGGGAAGGGGGGTCTTTGTATCATGGTTGTATGTAAAAAAATACTTTCTTTACCTTGCTTTTTCCTCTCTCCCTCTATCTTTCTCTGTCGCTTTTCCTATTTCCTCCCTTCCCCCCCCCCTCTCTCTCTCCCGCTCTCTCTTTCTCTCTCTCTCCCACACTCCTTCCCTCTTTTCTCCTTCTCCTTTCTCTCCCCTCTCTCTTTCTCATTTACGCAGCCCTCACAAATATATGAACGAAAATATACAACTTCACTTGACACCGAGGGAGTCTACAGTGTGTTTTCATCCCAAAGTCTTTGAAGAAAGTCTTGGAGATGCTAAAAATAGTTCTTTGTCGCAGGTTCTAAGACCGAGTTGCAAGTACTTTACTGGAAAAAAATTGTGGTTTACGTGCAAGAGATATTGCAAAGATGGTCAGGAATCTGTTACTGTTATTATAATTAGTACTTCTATGGATCTGGTATTACTGTTTAAGAAATTTGTTTTCTTCCTCTTAAAAAAAATAATAAAATATAAAGAATACGTAAGCTAATGTCTTGAAGTTCTGTTGCAACTGTCTTTTTGTTTGGTAGTAAAATAGGGTCACGGCTATCTGCCCCTTTTTAGTGGAATAGGTTAGCTTCTGCCCCTTTTTAGTGGAATAGGTTAGCTTCTGCCCCTTTTTAGTGGAATAGGTTAGCTTCTGCCCCTTTTTAGTGGAATAGGTTAGCTTCTGCCCCTTTTTAGTGGAATAGGTTAGCTTCTGCCCCTTTTTAGTGGAATAGGTAGCTTCTGCCCCTTTTTAGTGGAATAGGTTAGCTTCTCTGCCCCTTTTTTAGTGGATAGGTTAGCTTCTGCCCTTTTTGTGGAATAGGTTAGCTTCTGCCCCTTTTAGTGGAATAGGTTAGCTTCTGCCCCTTTTTAGTGAAGGTTAGCTTTGCCCCTTTTTAGTGATAGGTTTGCTTCTGCCCCTTTTTAGTGGAATAGGTTAGCTTCTGCCCTCTCTTTAGTGAATAGGTTTAGCTTCTGCCCTCTTTTTAGTGGAAGTAGGTTAGCTTCTGCCCTTTTTAGTGGAATAGGTTAGCTTTGCTCCCTTTTAGTGGAATAGGTTTAGTCTTCTGCCCCTTTTTAGTGGAATAGGTTAGCTTCTGCCTCCTTTTAGTGGAATAGGTTAGCTTCTGCCTCTTTTTAGTGGAATAGGTTAGCTTCCCCCCTTTTTAGGGGAATGGGTTAGCTTCTGCCCCTTTTAGTGGAATGAGGTTTAGCTTTGCCCCTTTTTTAGTGGAATAGGTTAGCTTCTCCCCCTTTTTTTTAGTGGAATAGGTTAGCTTCTGCCTCTTTTTAGTGGAGTAGGTTAGCTTCTGCCCCTTTTTAGTGGAATAGGTTAGCTATTGTCATCCCTATATTGGAATGGGCTAGTTTCTGCCTTCCTCTCCTATCAGGGAATTGGCAAATAACTCTTTCTGTCTTATATGAAAATAGGGTCCCTATCTCCTTTCTTTTAGTGGAATAGGTTAGTTATTGCCTTCCTGTTCTTGTTCTTGTCTTCCCCTTCTGCAATGTCTTTCTATTTGGTTCTAAATAGGGTCACTATTTTTTTTTTTCTCTTTTATAAGTGAAATGAGCCAGCAACTGCTTTCCTGTCCTGTAATGGAATGGGCTAGTTTATCGTACTGTCCAATTATAGATTGGGCTTGCATATGTCGTGTCCGTTATTGGAATGGGATAGAAATTGTTTCCCCGCATTGGAAAGGGGCTATTTACTGTCCTTCTGTCCTCTCTTGGAATAAGCTAGCAATTGTCTTCTCGTCCTGTAATGGGATGGGCGAGCGGGGACATTCATTTCTCCTCTCTTTAGGATATTTACTTTTTTTTATTCTCCTAATGTAGTAAAAAAAAAAAAAAAAAAAAAAAAAAAAAAAAAAAAAAAAAAGACAGGACCCAACCCACTGAATATGCAGATGAAATGTCTATGTGGATTTTTTTTTTTTTAGTAGACCCTCTGCTATTGGGATAAATTAAAACCGAGTATTGGGTCGATTTTTTTTTTTTTTTTTTTTTTTTTTTTTTTTACTATTTCAGATTTCAATATATTCAGCAAAGTGACTAGAATGGAGTATTCTACGATTTCTTTTATCAGTTGTTAAATGAAGCTTATGAAGTTATCACTTTTGATATTATGGTGCACGAACTAAAACAGGGGAGAAGAAGAGAGAGAAAGAGAAAGAGAAGAAGAGAGAGGAGAAGGAGGAGGAGGAGGAGGAGGAGGGGAGGAGGAGAAAAAGAATGGGAACAGGATAAGAAGAAGAGAGGGAAAGACGAGGAAGAGAGAATAAAAGAAAATAAGAATAGAAGATAGAGAAAAGAAGAAGATAAGGAAAGAAGAAAATAAGAAAAAAGGAAGCAGGAAAAGGAGAATAAAGGAGGATAGAAAAAAGGAAGAGAAGACGGAGGAGGAGGATAGAAAGAAAGGGAAAAGGAGAGTAAAAGAAATAGAAAGAAGAAGAGAAGAGAAAGAGAAGAGAAAAGGAAGGGTGGAGAAAAATAAACAAATTAAAGACATTACGGTTTCCACTTAGCATTGTCTTGGAACGGAATTTTCAGTGTTAAAAAATGGGCAGTTATGAAAAATAAAATTGAGAGAAGAACAAATGGAAAAGAAATAAAATATTTTTATTCATTTTTATCTATTATTATTATTATTATTATTATTATTATTATTATCATTATTATTATTAATCAAAGTAATAAGTTGAATTCATAAACGTGAAGTAAGCGTGCAAACTATAATTAAATAGTGACCTTATTAAATAAGGTAGTGACCCTATTAAGAAAACCACAGTACAGCTATAATGCTATGATACCTGACCCGATAATGCTCTAACAGGCAATATACACAAACTATGGGATTAGTTCATTTGTTGAGGAAATCAAGTGAGGTTTATGGGGATTTTCTCTGATATTGGTTTTGCTGGATAACCTGCTTTCTCCGCTAATCTCTCTCGCTCCCTTTCTCCTCTCTCTCTCTCTCTCTCTCTCTCTCTCTCTCTCTCTCTCTCTCTCTCTCTCTCTCTCTCTCTCTCTCTCTCTCTCTCTCTCTCTCTCTCTCTCCTCTCTCTCCCTCTCCCTCTCCCTCTCCCTCTCACCCTCCTTCTCTTTCTCTTTCCTCTCTCTCCCTCTCTCTCTCCCCCATCCAGCGGACCTCCCAAATGTAGCGCGGGCATGTTCATTAATTAACCCTGTGGTTCATTAGCGCCGGAAGTACCTGTCCCTGCCGGCGAAGGAGATGGGGAATCTCGAAGGAAACTGAAGGAGGGAAGGGATGCTGGACCTTGGTTCGTCTCGCTGGCTGGGAGGGAGGGAGGGAGGGAGGGAAGGTGGGAGGGAGGGAGGGAGGAGGAGGGAGGGAGGGAGGGAGGGAGGGAGGGAGGGTGGGAGGGAGGGTGGGTTTGAGGGAAGGTGGGTGGGAGGGACGGAGGGGAGGGAGGGAGTAGGGTAGGTAGGTAGGTTGGGAGGGAGGGAG
>NC_051428.1:28472263-28492911 GCF_015228065.2 Penaeus monodon | reverse complement strand
TGGTGGCAGGGCGGTGTGACATTTTTAATAGTGAAATCTACCTGACCCGGGGTGACATCCATTACTCGGGAAAGCGGCTAGCAGTGTTGCCTCCGGGTCAACCTGACCCGGCGATAACGAGAAAGCTTGGAGGGGACAACAGCTGTGTCCCACCCCCAAAAGGGGGACGGACCCAAAAATCCCCGAAGGGAGTCAGTCCGAGTCCTTTCCTTTGAACCGTTAACACCTTCCCCCAACCCGTGGGAGCTGACGCCCCCTTTCGCCCTTTACCGCGTAAGACCCCTTTTAACTACGTGTCTTTTCCCCCAAATACAGCTGAGAAACAGTACTGATTTTTCCTCGGGACCTCCCAGAAATATAGTGGTATTCTAGTATCTTTCAAATTAGAGACCATTATGTTTTGGGTGTTTTGTGGTGTGTGTGTGTGTGTGTGTGTTGGGTTTGTGTGGTGGGTGTGGTGTGTGTGTGTGTGTGTGTGTGTGTGTTTTTGGGTACTTTATATAGATAGATAGATAGATAATATGTAGTAACACACATAATACAATTTATAACACACACACACACACACACATGGGGTGGGCTTCAAGTCAAGGGTGATCTAAGAGTGGTGGTACTAGAAAAGGCCGTACTGAAAGGTTTGGGAAAAGAGTGCGATCCCAAATGTACCGTCGGGCTTTTAACGAAAGCAAGTCGATTACACGGAAAAACACTTCGGCAGGCGATACTTAGCCGGTTTCGCCGACGCGGGAGTTTGAATTGTTTTCATTGCCCCCCCCGTAAGGGGAAAAAAAAAAGAAAGAATCCATAATAAATGGGGAAAATTGCTTAAAAAGCAAAATCGCAAATTCATTGTTGAAAAACCCCTTTTAGATATATTAAAATTTAGTGTAACTGCAATAGGTAAAATTTAGATGTTTAATAAATAAAAATAGAATATTTTCATTGTTTATTGCTCACAATTTGCTGGGCAATCAAAAATGGTCACAGGGTTAATAGAAGCTGCGGGTGTCATCCATCGAAGTGCTGAAAAAACGCAATTTTTTTAGAATTGACAATAAAACATTTTATCTTTTCATTATAGCAACCAAGCAAACTGTCAGAAAAAAAAAGGAAAATGTATACATACTCATATAGTTGTGTATACAGAAACATTGTTAAAAAAAATAACATCCCAAATATAAAAATGTACACGCACACAAACAAACACACAACAAAACACACACACAACACACACACCCAAAAACACCACTGTATTGCATGTAGTATGCATGTTGTACAAATAGTGATGCATGTTCTTGGAAGTTATATTGGCCCGCAGCTGAAATCTTTAAGAACGCCAGACAGTCCATTTGATCACTGCTATGCATTTTGAAATAAAGTACTAACTTTAAATCTTTGTAATTTATATATTTACAAGGCAATTAAGTAATCCCCCAAACTACCCGAATTGACTTTAAAGTTATAGATAGGCTGAAAACCCAGAAAAAGTATTTTGGGAAAACAGTTTTGGGAAAAATTGAGTAACATATGATATACTAATTAGGACGATAAATTCCATTAAGATTAAGTAAATAACAACTTTGCGAATTTAATTATCTACAGCCTCCACTTATGGCGAGTAAACCTCAATGCATGTATTCTGGCATGGCAGAGGTTTCCGATGTCTCTGGTAATTTATCCTAAAATTAAGAACTAGTCCTATCATGCTCCATATACATTAGGAAGTTTGTTGGCCTTTGCCGGAGCGAGAGGCCTGAAGTCGCAAATGCCAAGCCGAATTTGGTCGCACAGGTCATATCTCCACTGAGGAGCTATTTATTTTAAATGCAGAAAAAACATTTTTATATGGTAATTATAGCTGTCACTATTTATCTTACCTGATATATGTGGTTATTTTGGTGACATGTGCTAATGTTCTCGACACTTCTACAGTCACCTGTCTAGAAATCAACAAAGTATGGGATAATTCAACGGCATTCCGTTTAACTTTACTGAAAAACACTTACCAAAGTGGTGGTGAAGGAGAGGGGTATACCTGGCTTTTGAAGTCGGCGATGTTCCATTATTTTCTCTGCTGTGAACGCCTGGTACGGAAACTGGATCAAGTTAGGGGTTAACAACATGTGGCAAAGGGAAAGAACGGTCCTCTGATACCCACTAAGGAATCAGGGTACATTAATCAGGGCCCACCGGCATGTGGACATGCCTTGGCTTTGTACTAACTCCTGCCCCCTTGCCTCCTGGAGTTAATGGGTGACTGTGGGTTGGTGGGCCTTGGCAGTTTGTCTCCCTGAGACAAACTGCCAAGAACTGCCAAACTGAGAGAACCTGTCAGTGAATCATATATATAGTGCTGGGAGGAGGGCAAATGTCCCTTCCACTCAGCAAGTAAGGCAGGCTGTGGGTCTGGCGCCCTGGGCTTGGTCTGTTTAAACTGGGGTTACCCATCTGCATCCCAGTAGCTCTAACCTAGTGTGAGGGCTTTTGGGGCAAAGTTACGGACCCCCAGGGGGATTTGTGGGACCTGCAGCCAGCCAGCTCTCACTACATGGAGGCAACATCGGTGGGGGTGGCAGAAGTGGCTGCCCAAAGTTAAACTTCAGGCGGGCTGTCAGGGTGGGGACTTGGAATGTCTGTTTTTTTGTAACAGGATAATCAGTTGCCACTACTGTCGAGGGAACTGAAGTGGCTGCTCTTTCAAAATGAGAAGACCTAGTAGTGGCACAATGAGTGTGGATGGCTATACCTGTTACTGGTTGGGCTGCAGCAATATTCACCATCTCCAGGGAGTAGCCATAACCATCTCCAGCAGGTAGAAGAGGTCATGCTGGTCATTGAGGGTATGATAGTATCGAGACTGAAGCTTACATCTGGCTTCATGTCTCTTATTGCTGTGTATGCTCCTACTGATGTTTGTAAATTTGATGTGAGAGAGACATTTTACGCCAAACATGCATCTGTGACAGACAGCTTTAGGTGTAAAACACTCGATGCTACTCAAGAATTAGTGACTGCCCAAGAGCAAGACAGAATTTCATCTTGCAGGGGACACTGGAACATGATGCTTGTCGTATGCCTCGACTGACAGGAAGAGTGACTTATATTGTTTCTTGGTGCACAGGACTCGGTCACTGCTAAAAAGGGACAAGGCATCTTGCAGAGGAAGTTGAAGGCCATTTCCTAGTAAATGACCTTCGTACTGCCTACCAAGCTCTGAGAAAAAAACTGAACTCCAAGCCTTTTCATGGTGACGCGTTGCTCAGAAGGGGAGATTGTCTCAGATCCTTTTGAGAATGCGGGACTAAGTATTTTTGAGCGGGTTTGTCCACAACACGGATAGTGTTGAGTTTCCCTTTGCTGGAACCCCCTTTCAACAAGGATACCCCCCCCCAAATTTAAATTTTGGGGGTCGAAGTTAAAGAAGGTACAGTGCGACATCCCACCCTGAACTTTTAAATGTTGGTGGAGAACCAGGCAAGGGGTTGCTGCTGCCCTATCAGACATCCCCTGGACTTACTGGGAGGGGGAAAGGGGGCACGAGGGACGCCGCAAGCACCGTGGTTTACAGCTCAGATCCCAGGAAAGGTTCTTGCTCACATCCTTCTGAGAGTATCAGAGCCCACCTGTGGGGACCACAGACCGAGCAAACTGGATGCACTCCTAGTAAGCCACAAACACATTATCCGGCCCTTTTTGGTCACTGTGAGCGTGATATGAGTTTGGCGTGGGGCTTGCATTTTAAAATCAACCTAAAGAAAGGTTTGATAAAAAAAGTTTTTTGGGAATCCTGGGACTAAGGGGGAATTCCAACAAGGATTTTTGGATTAATAGCCTGTATACTGGACTAAAAATGGTAAAGTGTTTGGGGCTCGAGTTTTTTCCCCTTTAGTCAGGAGTGAGGAAAGGGTGTTTTGTGCTCAACAATTGTCAACATTGCATGGACGGTAATGGGAAACTATATCAAAATTAATTGGGGCACTGGGGAATATCAAGGTCACCGTCCTTGACCTTGGATGATGTTGTATTCAATTGAGCCGGGAAATCCTTTGGTGGCTCTGATGCAATAGCAATGAAGGCAAAAAACCCCTGGGGTTTGAGGTCTCCTGGACCAAGACCAAGACCAAAATTTGGGGGCTTGTAGGAGAACCTATTCAATCGTACGTATTTTTGGGGAAGGGTGTTTGGGGCACAGAGAGCTTTTTCATACATTGGTAGCGAGTTTAGACTTTTGTATATAATATATATATATATTTTATATATTTTAAAATATATATATTATATAATTTTATATATATGTTAATATATATATATATAATATATATATTTAATATATTTTTATATAATTTGGTTGTTTGGGGGTGTGTGGTGTGTGTGTGTGTGTGTGTGTGTGTGTGTGTGTGTGTGGTGTGTGTGTGTGTGTGGTGTGTGGTGTATATACACATATTAATTGTGATAATATATATTTAAAATAGGTTTTGTGGTGTGTGTGTGTGTGTGTGTGTGTGTGTGGTGTGGTGTGGTTGTGTGTGTGGTGGTGTGTGTGTGGTGCTGTATATGTATTGTATATTTTATTATTAATATATTATTAAAATATATATTATAATATATATATTAAAATATACATAAATTTGCTAATACATACACACATACACACACGCACATATTTGTGTATGTATATTATATTATGTATATAATAATTTTATATAATATATATATTTTATATATATATAATATATATATATATATATATATATTTTAAAATATTTGTGTGTGTGTTTACACACACACACACACACACACACACACATTTTAAAATTTAAAAATATTTTTATATTTTAATTATATATATAATATATATATTTATATTTATATATATATAATATATAATATATATTTATATTATATATATTATATATATATAACATTATATATTATATAATATTATATAATATATATATATATATATAATATATATATTTTTACATCATACAATTAATATATATATATATATATATATATATATATATATATATATATATAAATACCCCCAGTATTTTAATATATATAAGTGTGTGTGTTTTGTGTGTGTGTGTGTTTTGTGTATAAACACACACACAAAATATAATATATATTTTAATATATATATATATATATATAATTATATATATAATATATATATATTATACATACATATATATAATTTAAAAATATAATATTATATATATTATATATAATTATATACAATAATACATATACATACACAAAAGGCTGTGTGTATGTGTGATGTAGATGCATATATGTATATATGTATATATAATATATATATATATATAATATTTATATATATGTAAATATATGAATATTACAAAAATTTAACGCAAACACACACACACACACACAACACACACCACACCACACACACACACACCCCACACCACACACACACCCACACACACACACACACACACACAACACACAACACACACAGAAATAATAATAATAATATATATAATATATATATATAATATATAAATTATATATATTTTTGGGTGTGTGTAAAATTTATAATTATAATATATAGATATATATATTATAAATAATAAATATATATATAAATATATATTAAATATATAAATATAAAATATAATATATATAATTTTAATTTTTTGTTTTTATATTGCCATAAAAAAAAAACCCACCACAAACCCACACACACACACACACACAACACACACACACAACAAAAAACAACAACACACACAAACACAAAACATATATATAAAAATATTATATATAAATATTTTAATATATAATATAATAATAATAATATAAAATACACAACACATGCACAACACAATAATATACAACATATATAATAATATAATAATATTATATAATATATATATAATATAATATATTTTAATATAAATAAGACAGACAGACACAACACACAACCAAACAACACACACACACACACACACACACACACACGCACCAAACACGCACACAAAAACACCAACACAAACAACAAAACAAAAAAACACACACACACACAAAATAATATAAATAAAATATATATATATATATATATTATAATATATATAAAATTACAATAATACAATACACACACCACACAAACACACCCACCACACAAAAACAAAAATATATAATATATATATATATATAATATTATTATATATATAAAATATTTTAATATATATAATACATATATATAAACACACAACACAACCACCACACACACACACACACCCCAAAAAACACACACACACCCCACACACCACACACACACATAATATATATATATATATATATATATATATAATATTAAATATATACATATATATACAACACATAATATTTTAAAATTTAATAATATATATATATATATATATAATATATTATAATTTTTTTTTTTTTTTTTTTTTTTTTTAGAAATTTTTATTTATTTTTTATTTTTTTATTTTTTTACCGGTAGGTTCATTTTTGACCGCCGGGTACAGCATGAAAATTAATTGTGTTTTCATGTTGGAGCTTTGGGGTGAGACGGGTGGGGCCCCCATTTCCTTCCACGGGGAGTGCGGTGTTACCGGGTATATTATATATATAATATATATATAATATATATATAATATAAAATTTTAATATATTTATATAATATATATAATTTGTGTGTGTGTAATATAAATAAAAAAAAAAAATATATAATATATTATATATAATTTATAATATATAATTAATTATTTTAAATAATAATGTATATGTATAATATAAATATATAATATATATATATATATATTTTAAAATGTATATATATATATATATTTTTATTATATATAAATAATTTATAAATATATATTATAAAATATATATATTATATATTATATTCGGGGAAGGGGAAAAACCAACCGGCGAGAAGAATTTCTTTTTTCAATTTCAAACGTTTCGGAAAATGCAATCTCCATCATCAGTGCTATAAAACAGGAAAAAAAAATTTTTAATAAAAAAATAATAAAACAAAAAGTAAAACAACACAAAAAATCATTAGAGGGCCCACAGACAAAAAAGGCAGTGTAGCAAGGACAGGTACAAACCCAAAAAAAATGGGGGGTTTGGCTTTTACAGGTAAACAGGGTGTTGCAGGGAAATTTTATTGTTTGTTGCGGCTTCATAGTTAGGATGGGGGAAGGTTTCGCTATGATCTGTCAAATCTTTTAAAGGGGGGAAGTCAAGTTTTTGAAATCAGTTTTGAAAAAGGGGGATTGTGGAGGTGAGGGGCCTCTGTTTGCTGAAAAGGATGGATTGTCAGCGTGGCCAGCCTGAGATTTGCCTTTTGTTCGAGAATGGGTGGGAGCCATGTGAGGTGATCCCACGTACCTAGCCTGACAGCTAGGACAAGTAAATAGGTAAACCCACATTCAACAAAGTTCAGAGTCACACTTTTTTTTTTTTCTTAAAAAATTTTCCGATGGGTTTTAAAATTTGTAAAAAAAAAAACCAAAAAAACTATCTGAGGATACATTGTGAAAATTTTTGTTTAGGTTTTTCTGGATAAAACTAAGCCCGCCCATATAGGGAAGTTTTATATTTAATGTCTTTGTTGAGGGGTTTTGTGCGGGTTTTTGGGTAAAATTTTATGCCCCAGAAAATTGCGTAGTGCTTTTAAAAATGTAAGAGGGGACCATTGAAGCGAAATTTTCCCTTTAGGAATGAAGCTTCTTCATGAAAACTAGCCGGGTTTGAAAAAAATTTGTAAGCCCGGTTGATAAGTGTAGTAATTTGTTAAGTTTGTAAATAGAGGAAATACTGAGTAATAAAGCCCGGGGCCAGTAAAATGTGGGTTTCCTGTGGGTACTGGTGAAAAAAACATTTAACGAAAATTTATGCAGTATAAAAAAATGATAGTTATTTTTTGTTAAATTTCAAAGTGAATTAATTTTGGGTGTTGTGAATTCAAGTATGAGGGGAAAAGGGGTTAAATGGAGAGGGGTCGTTAAAAAAGTAAAAAAGTACACCCATGTAACGAGAAAAAAATATAGGTTGAAATTAGCAGGACAATTATTAACCAAAGTTTGTTCATGGGGGCAAAGGAAGTATTGGCGTAAAAAGGGGCCAAGTGGTGACCCCATTGTACACGTCTTTGCGTGAAAATTTGAGTCATTAAAGGTAAACACGAATGTGAGCGCTATATCCAATGTTTCTGTAAATGTCTTATTCAGACCCTACAAGTTTAAGAGTGATAGAGTTTTTTTATAATTATGTCAGTGGTTTCTTTGAGAGGAACATTTGTAAAAAGATTCAGTAAAATTGCCATAGTGACAGGCGTGTGGTTTAAGGGCATGATTCTTTTATAAACGAGAAAGAGTTTTCTAATATATTATTTGGGTTAATGGGGTGATGATCTTAAAATAAGAATTTAGCAACAATAATTGAAGGTTCCCAAAAGCAGAAATTATGGGGGGTAGTGGTTGACCCAATTTTTTGAATTTTGGGGAAAGGCCATATAAAAAACCAGGTTTGGAGCCAGAGTCGTTAAAAGGTTTTAGTGATTTCACCGATAGATGTTTTATCGAGCGCCAAAAAATCTGTTTTAATTTGTCTTCTAATTTTAGTAGATGAGTAGCAGTGCGAATTTTGGTTTAAATTTTGGAGGGTCATTAACATTTATTTTTAAACTTATTGTGAAGTACTTTTTTTAGGATAACAACTCACGACCCTTTGGGTTTGGGGATGATGTTTTTTATCTTTTTAAATTTTTAAGGGTGTAAGGGGAGGGGTGTGGGTCATGGTTGCCTTTATATGAGTTTGAATTTTATAAATGCGGGCCAAAGTGCTCTTTTTATAACACTTTTTTTATAATATATATAATTTTATAATAATTATATATATAATAATATAAAATATATAATTTTAATATATATACTTTTTGCCCAACAAAAAAGAAATTTTGATACTGCCATGGGGGGGTTTTGCGTCACCCTCCCCTTCCCCGGTAATAGGCCCCCATTTAAGATTCGAATATTCACGGTGCAAAGGAGATCCAATGAAAGGGGACCCCCGGTAGTTGGTACCAACCAAGCGTTTATAAATGTAATGGAAACATTTTATTTTCAAGCTTTTAGAGGGCGAGGGGAAAGCAGCTGTGAGGAATATCCCCCCCAGAGGGGATACGTACTCCTGCTAATTTTAAATATCCTAACACTTATGCTATCTTAGTAGACCTTCGGAAGTTTTTGGTAAAAAAAGATATATTAGCTGATGCTAAAGAGTAGAGACTGTGAATGGAAATCCGGAACAAGATATCAACTTTAATGTTTTAAAACGAAAGTTTAGGGAGGACAGGGCTTTTTTGTGGCAAAATTCCTCGGTAGGGGAAAAAAGAGGAAACGAAGAAGATTTTGAAATAGGCACGAACCCCAGTTTTAAAATGAAGATTTAAAATAGACAAGTGAAAAAATAGGGAAGATACACATATTTTTTTTTAGTAATTTTTTAATTTTTGTTAAGGGGAAAAAATGTCGTATTGCACGGCAGCATATAAGGGGTACCCCGTTGTAAGATTTGCATGGAAAACATATCGCATAAACACAGGATTACGGGGAAAAAAATGTTAGTTGATAGAGCTTTTAAGCAGTGCAGAAGGGGATGGAGGGGAATTTTTCATGTACCGTATACTTGAGTTACCGATATGATTTTCGTTTTGTAATCCCTATGAAGTTTATTTAGACGGTAAAATAACTCAAACACAACACACCACACACACACACACACACACACAACACACACACACACAACACCACACACACACACACACACACACACACCACACACACACCCCACACACCACACACCACAAACAACAAACATACAAACATACAAAAATACAAACATAAAAACAACAAACATACAAAATACAAACATCAAAAAAAATACAAACATACAAAATTTTTCAAACAACAAACATCACACACACACACACACACAACACACACACACAAACATCAAACATACAACACAATACACGCACACACGCCGTACCAAGCACACACACACACACACACACCCTCACACACACACACACACACACCACACACAACACACACACACCACACACACACACACTTTAAATATATATATATAATATATAATATAAATATTTTAAAAATTACAAATAAATAAAAATATAAAAAAATTACAATATATATAAAAATAAAAATATATATTACATATATATATATACAATAATAAATAAAATATAATAAATAAAATATAATAACATATTATATATAACTAATATATAAAATAAATATAAAATAATTTTAATATACATAAATAATAAAATATTATATACTAAATAATATACAATATATATATATGTTATATATATAATGATAAATAATATGTTTTTATATAAGTAAAGTAATAGTAACATAATTAATTAAATATAAGGGGGATAAATATATAGTTTTATATAAAATGTATAATATATATAGTATATTTTATATATGATATAATATATGTTATATAATATATATGTATATATATAATATATGTATATATATATAATTGTATATATATATATATATGTATATATATATATTATATATATATATATATAAAATTTTTATTTTTTAAAATTTTGGGGGTTGTGTGGGTGTGTGTGTGGTGTGTGTGGTGTGTGGTGTGTGTTGGGGGTTTGTGGGTTGTGTTGGTTTTGTGTAGTGGTTGTGTGCGTGTTAAGTGTGTGTATTTTTGTATGTTTTGTGTGTGTGTGTGTGTTTTGGTGGGGTGTAGTTTTATGTTTGTATTTTTGTTGTTTGTATGTTGTATGTTTTTTTTGTAGTTTGTAGTTTGATGTTTGTATGTTGTATGTTTGTATGTTTGATGTTTGTTTGTGGGGTTGTGTGTGTTGTGTGTTGGGGGTTGTGTGGTGTGTGTGTGTGTGGTGTGGGTGTGTGTGTGTGTGTGTGTGTGTGTGTGTGGTTTTGTTGTGTGTGTGTGTGTGTTTGAGTTAGTTCCCCTCTCAATCAACTTCATAGGGATTACAGAAACAAAATATATCGCAAACCAAGTATACGGTACAGAAAATTTCCCTCCATCTCCCCTTCTGACTGTTTAAAAGCTCTATCACACAACACTTTTTCCGTAAATCCCTGTGTTTATGCATGGATATGATTCACAGAAAATCTAACAACTGGGTAGCCTTATATGCTCCGGCAAAACGACTGTTTCCCCTTATAAAAAGAAATTAAGAAATTACTTTAAAAAAATATGTAGTATGCTTACCTATTTTTTCATTGTCTATTTTAATCTTTCATTTTAACCGGTTGGTCCCTTTTTTAAAAAATCTATCTTTTTTCCCTTTTCTCACTCCCGGGGAATTTTAGCCAAAAAAATGCCCCTGTGCCATCAAACTAAATTTTCGTTTTTAAACAAAATTTAAATTTGAATCTTTTTCCCGTTTTCCAGTTACAGCATCTATCTCTTTAGTATCTAGCTAAATATTTTGTTTATCCACGAACTATAACGAGAGGTTACTAATGATAGCAGTAAGTGTTAGGATAATTTAAATTAGCAGGAGTAGATCACCGCTGAGGGGGATATCCTAAAGCTGCATTGCCCGACACTCCAAAGCTTGAAAATACAAATGTTTCCATTACATTTATAAACGTTGGTTGGACCCAAACCGCGGGTCACCTTTCATTGGATCTCCTTTGCAACCGTGAAATACGAAGTATTAAATCGGGGGGCCTTTTCCCGGGGGAAGGGGGGTGACGCAAAACCCCCCCATGGAGTACTAAAAAATTTCAATTTTTTTGGGCAATAAGTTTATATATATTATATTATATAAATATATATAATATTATAATATATATTATATATATATTATAAAAATAAAGTTTTAAGAAGAGTCTATGTGGCAACGACATTATAAGAAATTCAAAACATATCAAGAGCAACCATGACCACCCCCTCCCTTTACCCCCTTAAAAAAATTTAAAAAGATGATAAAAACATCATCATCACCAAACCAGATAAGGGTCGGGGAGTTTTTTCCAAAACAAAGATGACTTCACAATAAGTTTAAATCAATAGTTAATGACACCCCCAAAATTTTAAACCAATAAGTTGACATGCTACCATTACTGAAATTAGAAGACAAAAAAAAGATTTTCCCGTCGATAAGAAATCTACGGTGAAATCACTTTTCAACCCTTTTTAAGAATCGGCTCCCAAACCCGGTTTTTTATAGGCCTTCCCAAAAATCATAAAATTGGTCAACCACTACCCCCATAAAATTTTGCTAGGAACCCTTCAATTATAAGTTGCAAATTTTAGTTTAAAATACACCCCCCTAACCACAAAAATTACTATGAAAAAATCTTTTTGTTTATCAAAGAAACAGTGCCCCTTTAAACCACTACGACTGTCACTATGGCAAAATTTTTACATAGAATCAATTTTCAATGTTCCTCTCAAAGAAACCCCGACATAATTATAACAAAAAAGCCTCTCACTTTAAACGAGGTCGAATAGACATTTACAAGAAACTAGGAATAGCTGTCACAATTCAGTGTTTCCTTTAATGACTAATTTACAGCAAATAGACGGTGTAGCAAAGGGATCACCATTGGCCCTTTTTACGCCCAATACTTCCCTTTTCCACCCTGAAAAAGTTGGTTAAGTAATTTTCCGTAATTTTAAAAACCCATTTTTATCGTGTACATGGAGATACTTTTTTACTTTTTAACGACCACTCCCATTAAACCCCTTTTTTCATACTTGAATTCACAACACCCCAACATTAAATTCATTGTAAAAGAACAAAATAATAAACTATCTTTTTTGATACTAGCATAAATTTTTTGAATAATGTTTCTTCACCAGTACTACAGGAAACCCCCATTCACTGGCCCCGGACTCATTTATCAGCTATTTCCCATTTTACAAGCTTACAACATTACTACACTTTTAAAACCGGGGTTACAACATTTGTTTAACCTGGATAGTTTTCATGGGAAAAATTCTTCCCAAAGGAATATTTTGCTTCAAAGGGTACCCATTTTTTCCTTTTTTCAAAGCACTACGCAATTTTCGGGTCATAAAATTTACCTAAAACCAGAACAACCACAGTCAACAAAACATTAAAAATATAAAATTCCATAATGGGCGGGCTGTTTTGATCTCAGAAAATCATAAACAAAATTCTAAAACAATGTACCTCAGATATGTTTTCCCCCCGGTTTTTTTTTACAATTTAACACTATCGGAAAATTTTTAAAGAAAAAAAAAAAAGTGTGATCTGAATTTGTTCGAATTTGGGGTTTTCCTATTTACTTTTCCCAGCTTCAGGCTAGGTACGGGGATCAACCCCACGATGGCTCCGCCACCCCTTCTCGAACACAAAGGAAGTCAGTCAGGACTGGCCTACAGCGAACAATCCCTCCTTCTAGCAATCAGAGAGCACTCCACCTCCCAAACACCCTTTAGAAAAAAATGATTTTTAAAATCTTTTATTCCCCCCCTTAAAAAGATTTGAATGATCATAGCAGAATATCCCCATCCTAACTATGAAGCCCCAACAAAAATAATTCCCCTGAACCCCCCGTTTACCATGTAAACTGCCAAACCACCCATTTTTTTGGGTTAGTACTGTCACTTTCTACACTGCCTTTTTTTTCTTGGGCCCTTAAAGATTTTTGTGTTGTTTTTCTTGGTGTATTATTATTTGTTTATAAATTTTTTTTTCCCGTTTTTAGCATGTGATGGGATTTCATTTCCGAAACGTTTGAAATTGAAAAAAGAAGTTTTCTCAGCCGTGTTGGGTTTCCTCTTTGATATATATATATATAATATTAATATTTCATATAATATATAATATATATATATATATATATTATATAATATATATATAATATAATATATTTTTTTTTATTTATTTTTTATATCACACACACAAATTAAAAATTTATATATATATATATATATTTATATATATATATTATATTTATATATATATATATTATTATTTTATATATACCCGGTAACACCCGGGACTCCCCCGTGGAAAAAATGGGGACCCCCAGTACTCACTCCAAAGGGATAAACATGAAAACTACAATTTAAATTCATCTGTGACCAGGGGGCTCAAAAAATGAACCTACCCTTAAAAAAAAAAAAATAATAAATAAAAAAAATTACATAAAAAAAAAAAAAAAAAAAAAAAAAAATTTTATAATATAAAATATATTATATATATATATATATATATTATACATATATATGGGGGGGATATTGTATATATATATATATATATATATATATATATATATATTATATTATAATGTGTTTTGTGGTGGTGGTGTTGTGTGTGTGTGTGTGTTGTGTGTGTGTGTGTGTGCGTGTGTGTGTGTGGTATGAATATATGTTATATTATATATATATATATAATTATATATATAATATAATAATATTATATTTAATATATGTGTGTGTGGGGTTTGGGGGGTTTTTTTGTGTGTTGTGTAGTGTAGATAGTATATGTATAATATATATAAAATATTATATAATAATATATATATATAATAGGGTTGTGTGTGGTGTGTGTGTGTGTGTTGTGTGTGTGGGTGTGTGGTTGTGTGTGCGTGTGTGTGTGTGCGTGTGTGTGTGTGGTGTGGTGTGGGTGTGTGTGGTGTGTGTGTGTGTGTGTGTGTGTGTGTGTGTGTGGTGTGTGTGTGTTTTCTGTCGTCGTATGTATAAATATATATAAAAATTTATATATATAATATAATATATTTTATATATATATATAATATGTATGTAATATTGTGTGTGGGCAGTGTGTGTGTATATATGTATAATATATATTTTTAAAATTTATAATAATATATATTAAATTTATATTTATATATATATATATATGTTGTGTGTGGTGTGTGTGTGTGTGGTGTGTGTGGTGTGTGTGTGTGTGGTGTGGTGTGTGGTGGTGTGGTGTGTGTGTGTGTGGTGTAGAGATATATATATATATAAAATATATATATTATATTTTAATATATATATATATATTATAATATAATATATAATATATAATTTATATATATATATAATAATTAATATTATAATATTTTTTATATATATATATATATATATATACACCACACAATAATATTATATATATTATATATATATTTTAAAAATTATTATATATTATATATATATATAAAATAATCTGTGTGGTGTTTGTTGGGTGTTGGTGGTGTGTTGTGTGTGTGGTGTGTGTGTGTGGTGTGTTGTGTGGTGTGTGGTGTGTGTGTTTTTTTGTGCGTGTGTGTTTGTGTGGTGTGTGTGGGGTGTGTGTGTGTGGTGTGTGTGTGGTGTGTGGTGTGTGTGTGGTGTGTGTGTGCATGTATATGTTATGTTTTAATTCATATATATATACAAATTATATATATATTATATATAATATATTATATATATATAAATATTACATAAGCATAATACAACACACATACACACACGCACAATTTGTGTAGTATTTTAAATTTTTATATGTATATAATAAATAATTTTAAAATTTTATAATTATATATATATATATATGTAGATATATAAAATTTATTTTTAATATATTAATATAATATATATAAAATATATATATAAAAAATATATATATTTGTGGTGTGTTTATAACCAAAACCACACCAAACACAAAACACCCCAAACCTGTTTTAAATATATATATTTAAAATATATATTTTTATTATATATATATATATATATTAATATAATATATATATTATATATAATATAGTGTGGTGTGGGGGTGTGTGTGTGTTAAAACCCACCAAACACAAAAAATATATATATATTATATATATATATATATATATAAAATATATATATAATATATATATATATATAAAATTAATATATAATATATAATATACATACACAAATAGTGCGTTGTGTATGTGTGTAGTATGTATGCATTATGTATATATGTATATATAATATATATATATATATAATATATATATTTTTTAATATATTATATGAATATAACATATACATTACATGCCCCCACACACACACACCACACACACACACACACACACACACACACACACAAAAACACACACACACCCCAAAAACCACACACAACATATATAAAATAATATTATCAATATTACATATGGTATATACACACACACACACACACACACCACCACACACACACAACACAACACACACACAACACACAACACACACCACACACACACAAAAATAATATATATATATATATATATAATAATATATTATATATTATATACATATATATTATATATTATATATATTATTATATATATAATATATATATATATATATATATATACAAAAGTCTGAATACGCTACCAATGTATGTAAAGTTTCCCCGTGACCTAACATCCTTACCACAAGTACGTTATGATTGAATGGGTTTTCCCCTAGCAACCCCCAAAGTCTTGGATTTTGGTCTTGGCCCAGGAGACCTCTAGACCCAGGGGGTTTTTCATGCTATATGCATCTGAGCCCCCACTGGGGTTTTCCCAGGCTAAAATTTGAATAGCAACATCATCAGCAAGGTAAAGGACGGTGCCTTGATATTGCCAGTGCCCCACATTAATTTTTGGATAGTAGTTTGCCATACCGTCCAGCAAGTGTTGACAATTGTTGATGCAACAACACGCCTTTTCCCACCTGAACTAAGAGGGAAAAAACTCGGCAGGCCCCACAACACTTTCAGATTTTCATACCAGTAACAGGCTATTAACCAAAATCCTTTTTGGAATTCCCCTTTAGTCCCAGGACTCCCCGAATAATTTTTATCAAACACTTTTTTGAGGTTTATTTAAAAGAAGCAGCCCCCCGCCAAACTCATATCAGCGCTTACAGTGACTCAAAGTGCCAGGAAATGTGTATTGTGGACTTACTAGGAGGCATCCAGTTTGCTCGGTCTGTGGTGCCTCAGCAGGGGGTCTCGAACGTCCAGAAGGATGTGAGCAAAAACCCTTTCCTGGTTACGAGCGTGTAATGCCACGGGGCTTCGGGAGTCCCCTCGATGCCCCTTTCCCCCTCCCCAAATAATCAAGGGGAAGTCTGATAGGACAGATGCAAACCCCTTGAAAAGGTTCTCCACCAACATTTTAAAAGTCAGCTGGGATGTCGCTACTGTACCATCTTCAACTTCGACCCCAAAATTCAATTAGGGGGGTGTATCCTTGTTGACAGGTGGTTCCAGCAAAGGAATCTCAACACTATCCAGTGTTGCTGGATCAACCTGCTCAAAGTACTTAGTCCAGCATTCCTCAACAGGATCTGAGACAATCTAGCCACTTACTGAGCAGACTGCAGTCACCATGAAGAGGACTTGGAGTTCAGTTTTCTCAGAGCTTGGTAGGCAGTACGAAGGTCATTTACTAGGAAATGGCCTTCAACTTCCTCTGCAAGATGCCTTGTCCCTTTTTAGCAGTGACCGAGTCCTGTGCACCAAGAAACAATATAAGTCACTGTCAGTCGAGGCATACGACAAGCATCATGTTCCAGTGTCCCCTGCAAGATGAAATTCTGTCTTGCTCTTGGGCAGTCACTAATTCTTGAGTAGCATCGAGTGTTTTACACCTAAAGCTGTCTGTCACAGATGCATGTTTGGCGTAAAATGTCTCTCTCACATCAAATTTACAAACATCAGTAGGAGCATACACAGCAATAAGAGACATGAAGCCAGATGTAAGCTTCAGTCTCGATACATCATACCTCATGACCAGCATGACCTCTTTACCTGCTGGAGATGGTTATGGCTACTCCCTGGAGATGGTGAATATTGCTGCAGCCCAACCAGTAACAGGTATAGCCATCCACACTCATTGTGCCACTACTAGGTCTTCTCATTTTGAAAGAGCAGCCACTTCAGTTCCCTCGACAGTAGTGGCAACTGATTATCCTGTTACAAAAAAACAGACATTCCAAGTCCCCACCCTGACAGCCCGCCTGAAGTTTAACTTTGGGCAGCCACTTCTGCCACCCCCACCGATGTTGCCTCCATGTAGTGAGTGCTGGGCTGGCTGCAGGTCCCACAATCCACACTGGGGGTATGGTCCGTAAGCTTTGCCCAAAAGCCTCCACACTAGGTTAGAGCTTACTGGATGCAGAGGGTAACCCCCAGTTTCACAGACCAAGTCCCAGCGGCCTGCCAGACCCACAGCCTGCCCTTACTGCTGAGTGGAAGGGGACATGTGCACCTCCTCCAGCATATATATAGATTCACTGACAGGTTCTCTCCAGTTTGGCAGTTTGGCAGTTTGTCACAGGGAGGACAAAGTGCAAGGCCCACCAACCACAGTCACCCATTAACTCAGGAGGCAAGGGGGCAGGAGTTCGTACAAAGCCAAGGCATGTTCCACAAGCGGTGGGCCCTGATTAATGTACCCTGATTCCTTAGTGGGTATCAGAGGACGTTCTTTCCCTTTGCCACATGTTGTTAACCCCTAACTGATCCAGTTTCCGTACCAGGCGTTCACAGCAGAGAAATAATGGAACATCGCCGACTTCAAAAGCCAGGTATACCCCTCTCCTTCACCACCACTTTGGTAAGTGTTTTTCAGTAAAGTTAAACGGAATGCCGTTGAATTATCCCATACTTTGTTGATTTCTAGACAGGTGACTGTAGAAGTGTCGAGAACATTAGCACATGTCACCAAAATAACCACATATATCAGGTAAGATAAATAGTGACAGCTATAATTACCATATAAAAATGTTTTTTCTGCATTTAAAATAAATAGCTCCTCAGTGGAGATATGACCTGTGCGACCAAATTCGGCTTGGCATTTGCGACTTCAGGCCTCTCGCTCCGGCAAAGGCCAACAAACTTCCTAATGTATATGGAGCATGATAGGACTAGTTCTTAATTTTAGGATAAATTACCAGAGACATCGGAAACCTCTGCCATGCCAGAATACATGCATTGAGGTTTACTCGCCATAAGTGGAGGCTGTAGATAATTAAATTCGCAAAGTTGTTATTTACTTAATCTTAATGGAATTTATCGTCCTAATTAGTATATTCATAATGTGTACCCAATGATTTCCAAACTGCTTTCCATACTCTTTCTAGGTATTCTAGCCTATCTATAACTTTAAAGTCAGATTCTGGTAGATTGGGATTACTTGAATTAGCCTTGTGAATATATGAAATTACAAAAGATTTAAAGTTAGATACTTTATTTCAGAAATGGCAGTAGCAGTAGATCAAATGGACTGTCTGGCAGTTCTTGAAGATCTTCATGCTGCAGGCCAATATAACATTCCAAGAACATGCATCACTATTTGTACATACATGCATACATACATGCATATACATGTGTGTGTGTTGTGTGTGTGTGTGTGTGTGTGTGTGTGTGTGTGTGTGTTTGTTTGTGTGCGTGTACATATTATATTTAGGTATGTTATGTAATTTATACATATGTGTTTGTCTACAATACATATATGAATGTATGTATAATTTTCCTTTTTTTTCTGATGGCAGTTTGCTAGGGTTGCTATATAAAAAACGAGAATGGTTTTGATTGTCAGTTTCTGAAATTTTGCGTTTTACAGCCTTCGATGGATGACAAGGCAGCTTCTATTTAACCACTGTGACCATTTGATGTGCCCAGCAATTGTGAGCAATAAACAAGAAAATATTATATTTCATTTATTAAACAATCTAATTTACCATTTCAGTTACATAATTTGAATTATCTAAAGGGTATGTTCAAATATGAATTTTCGATTTTTTTTTTTTGAGCAAGTTTTCCCCAGTTTATATGGATTAGCTTTTTTTTTCTCTTTTACGGGGAAAAGTCAATGAAAACAATTTAAAATCCCGCGTCGTGCGAAACAGGCAAGTATCGCCTGCCGAAAGTGGTTCCGTGGTAACTCGACTTTTTTCGTTAACGCCAGACGAAGTAGCATTAGGGGATCGCCAGCTCTTTTCCCAAAAAATTTCAGTACGGCCTTTTTTAGGCTACCACACCATCTCTTAGATCACCTTTAGCTTGAAACACCCACCCCATGGTGTGTGTGTGGTTGTGGGGTAAGTGTGTTATATGGTGTATACAACCAAAATCTATTATTACTATATATATGTACACACACACACACAACACACAACACACACACACACACACACACACACACAAACACACACACACACACCACAACACACACACACACCACACTATAAGGGTCCAATTTGAATGATACTAGAATACCCCTATATTATTGGGAGGTCCAGAGGGAAAAATCAGATCTGTTTTCAGCTGTATTGGGGAACAGAAAAGATTAAAAGGGATCTTTACGCGGTTAGACGTGGGAAGGCGGGTCAGCTCCTACGGGTTGGAGGGAAGGTGTTAAAGGTTTAAGGGAACGGACCCGGGCTGACTCCCTTCGGGTATTTTTGGGTCGCGTCCCCCGGGGGGTGGGGGCAAGCGTTGCCCCCAAGGTTTTCGTTATCGGAAGGTCAGGTATGACCCCGGAGGCTAACAGGCGTAGCCGGCTTTCCCGAGTAAAGGATGTCACCCCGGGTCAGGTAGATTTCCTTTAATTAAGGAT
>NC_051428.1:28460583-28468083 GCF_015228065.2 Penaeus monodon | reverse complement strand
ACATGCAAAACGTCCCTTTTCAAAGCAAAGGCAGCTTAAAGGGGCGTGTGGGCGGAAGGGGGGCGGGGAGGGGGTAGGGGAAGGGGTGGGGGAATAGGGGAGAGGAGAGGAGGTTGGGTCGGAGGAGGGAGAAGGGGGTCGGGGAGAGGAGAGGGAGTGGGGAGATGGAGGCAGGGAGGAAGGAGAGGGATAAAGGTGGGGGGGAGTAGGGGGAGAAAGGGGGAGGGAAGGGAAGGGAGGGGAGGGAAGGGGGAGGGAGGGAAGGGAAGGGGAATTATTTGTGGGGGAAGTGGGATCGGAAGAGGGGGAGGGGAGGTAGAGGGAGTGTAGAAGGGGAAGGGGAAGGGGTCAGAGTGGGAGTACGGGAAGGAGGAGGGGAGCTGGGGAGGGAGCGGGACAGGGAGTAGAGGGGTAGGAGAGGGGAGAAGAGAGGCGAGGGGAGGGGAGGTAGGCTCGCCAGACGGAGCAAGGGAAGAGAGTGAGAGGGAGTCGAAGTAACGAGTAGGAGTGAGGGTAAAGAGGGGGAAGGGAGAGGGAAGCAAGAGAGGGAGCGGACGCGAAAGGAAGCCACCGGACTCCGCCCTTATTCTCACGGGGGGGGGGGGGGGTCTCGCTGCCCCTCGCGTCTCGTGGATTCCCAAAGTGTAAAAATGTCTCTCCCTGTAGTCTAAGCTGTCGGTGTTTTTCACTAAATTAAAGTGTCGTCTTTGGAAAATCTTACAACATTGGTTATCAGAAATCATATGAAACATAAGAAATACTACTACTAGTAATATGATTTTTTTTTTTTCAAGATTTAATTGTGAATCAGTGACACTGCCTAGAGAAAAACAAGTGAAATTCGCCAAGACGCTTCGTTTCCCGACGTGATTCAGACACTCGGCTGCAACCGATTCCAATACGCAACAGACACAAAGGCGGCCGTTGTGTGGACGCGGCGATACCACAGGGGGGATCGGAGACAGTAATCAAGGGAATAGCAATTAGCGTGTTCAGCCCATTCCCCCCCCCTCTTTCTCCGTTTCTTTCACTCCCTTTCCCCCTTCCCTTATCCCTCCCATTCGCCCTCTCTCCCTCTCCCTTTCCCTCTCACTCCCCTCCCTCTTTCTCATTCCCAATTTCCTCCCTTTCCTCTTTCCTTCTCTTCCTCATTTCTCCCCCTCTCTCCTTTCCCTCCCCTTCCCCCTTTCCCTATTCCCACCCCCCGCACCCCCTCCCTTGCCCCTCCCCTCTCAGCTGTCGGTGTCGTCGCCTTTACTCCATCTAGCGGTTGTCCGAGTGAGCCAGATTTGTTTTTAGTCCAGATGCTCTCTGTTTAATTAACGTGTAGACGAAAAGTAAGCGGGATTTCCTTCTTTCTAACTGAATTTCCTTCTTTCTAACTTTATCACGGAGAGAGATTTGTTTCTTTGTTAACTTGAGGGAACGTTCCTTTTTTGTTTTTGTTTTTTTAAAGCGGGAATTTAGTCATTGTCACAGGCGGGTAAGAAATTGTTTACGTAATCTCAGAAGTGCTTATCAATTCAGAGGAGGAGGAGGGACAGGAGGAGGATTAAGAAGGAAAACGTACCTAGATTATTTTTTTCGCGAATTGAAAAAAAGATCGGTAAAAATAGAGCAGAAGTCTAGAGAAAGATGTAAACAAGAGAAGAGGAGGACATGAGATATTAGATATAAATATATATAGTAATATTATATTATAATATATATATAAAAATATCTAAAAATATAAATAGTATATAATAAGATAATATATAGATATATATATATATATATATATATATATATATATATATATATATATATATATATATATAGAGAGAGAGAGAGAGAGAGAGAGAGAGAGAGAGAGAGAGAATTCTTATGTAGCAGTCATCATGACCTTCTCTGAGATATAACTTCCTATAAACCTCTTTCAAATGATTTTCTTATAATGCAAATCGAATCCATGATTGACATTTACATGATGCAAATTTACCATTCACCTTTTCCTATATTTTTCTTTCAGTTAACAAATAACACTTCCCGGATCACGCTAGGCATAAATCCATTTTTTTCCCGATTCACATCCAACGATAATGCACGAATCTGCAATATCCCGAAATGCACTCGCAATTGGATCGGGTAAACTAAATGGGCGAATCACGTGCTGTCTCTTGCGTTCGTTCATCCGGGCGGCTGATGCCTGCCGCCGCCGTGGGGATCTATCTGTCTTTATCTATCTGTATGTCTATCTATTTACTTATATATCTAAACACACACACACACACACACACACACACACACGCACACATATTTGGATAGATAGCTAGATAGATATACATACTCGTATACTTGTCCAAAGCTATCTGAAGGGATTCTGATATTCATTTCACAAATTAATTTCCTGGTTACTTTTGCAAAATTCTACAACTTCACGCTTATCTCCAAGCTGGGATTGACATTTACCTAAAGAAGAAATGAGAAGAAAAGAGATCGTGGCGGCTTCAGCGAGATTAAACTCATCACCAAGTTCTTTCAGAGCGATTTTCCCTCGCCATATTTTCGTCTGTTTTTCGCCTTTCCTTCTGCGTTGCTTCATTTTTCGTTGAATTCTTCTGCATTAGAAAAAAAATACTTGTCTTTCCAGAGTTATTCTCGCAGACGATATGAACCACTTTTTTGGCGCGCAGTTTGAAGGATCTGACACACACACACAGACACACACACACAGAGACACACACACACAGACACACACACACACACACACACACACACACACACACACACATATCTATATCTATATCTATCTATATCTATATCTATATCTATCTATCTATATGTATGAATGTATGTATAACACACACACGCATATATGTTTGTGTGTGTGTGAGTGCCCACGCATTTTAACGTTGAAAATATAAGAAATTAAAAATTCGCTCACGTAGGCAAACGTATCAATAACGGAACCGATCGGATGAACTATAAAACCAACCAGAGAGATTTATGCATTTTTTATTATTATAATCATCTTCATTTTCTATATAATTCGGAAAACCGGAACCTCGAGGAGAACTGGAACAGGATAAAACATTTAAACATTTTCCTGCCATATTTTTCGTAATGTATAGGAGACGAATAATGTTATGCGCCTGGCTATACTCTTACAATAAGTATTGATAGTGTATTACATGCATTATGATCTTTAGGAAATTATATACATTATCTTATCTACGAAAGAGATAAGAAAATTAAAGAATTATTGATGGTACGTTATATGCATTATAATCTTTAGGAAATTATATGCTTTATAATATATCTTTAATATATAAATAACACCAATTAAGCCCCGCCATTCACGAATTACCCAAGCGAACAAAAGCTGTCGCACAGAGGCATTCGAGAGACCCCGTGAGTAATTGCAATTTCTAATGCCTATTATTGCAAAGTTGCTCTATCTTGTAAGATTTCCTAAGTTCAACCTCAAGTTCTTGTGATTATCAAAGTTCAGGCGTATGTTCTTGAAAGATTACTTAAGTTCAAGCTTAATTTCTTGCAAGATTCCCGAAAGTACGAGGTCAAGTTCTGTTAAGATATTCTAAAATCTAAGTTGAAATACTTGTGATTATCAAAGTTCAAGATGAAGTCCATGTAAGATTCCTAAAGTTCAGGCTTCTTGACATACTCTTAAGTTCAAACTTAAATTCTTATAAGATCCCCAAAGTTCGAGCTCGTGTCTTATAAGATGCCAAAGTCCCAACTCAAGTTCTTATGCCATTCCCAAAGTTCAAGCTTAATTCCTGAAAGACTCCCAAAGTTCAAACTGAATTTCTCATAAGATCCCCAAAGTTCGAGCTCACCTTCTCGAAAGATCCCCAAAGTTCAAGCTCAAGTCCCCCCCCATCTGAAGAGCGGCCGGAGAGCGTGGGCTGGCGAGGTGCGGCATCGATCGCCTCATGACCATTAATCAGGACAACGTCTCACCATTAATCTCGAGTCAGATCTCACTCCTTTCTCGCGGATGTTATGTAAGTGGAGAGAGAAGGAGAGAGAGAGAGAGAGAGAGAAGAGAGAGAAGAGAGAGAGAGGAAGGAAGAAAGAGAAAAGAGGAGAGAGAGAAGAAGGAAGAGAGTAAAAGAGTAAGAAGAGAGGGAGGAGAAGAGGAAAAGAGATGGAGATAGATAAGAGGAGAGAGAGAAGAGAGGGGGGAGGGAGGAAGGGAGAAAAAAGATAGCTAGCTAGCTAGATAGATAGATAGACAGATAAGTGGAGAAGAGAGTAAGTGGAGAGAGAGAGAGAGAGAGAGAGAGAGAGAGAGAGAGAGAGAGAGAGAGAGAGAGAGAGAGAGAGGAGAGAGGAGAGAGAGAGAGAGAGAGAGAGAGAGAGAGAGAGAGAGAGAGAGAGAGAGAGAGAGCAAGGGGAAGGGAGAAAAGGAGAGAAAGAGGGAGAGGGAGGTAGATAGGGTGAGGGAAAAACGGAAAGGAAGTGTGGATATAAATATATATATATATATATATATATATATATATATATATATATATATATATATATATATATATATATATATTTATATATATGAGAGAGAGAGAGAGAGAGAGAGAGAGAGAGAGAGAGAGAGAGAGAGAAAGAAAGAGAGATGACAGAGAGATAGACGGAGAGAAAGATTTTAGAAAGAACGAGAGAAAGATGAGAGAGAGAGATAAAAGGCACGATAAGACTTATTTTCGACCGCATAAGACAAAAAAAGTTCAGTGGAAGTTACGCTCTGGTCGACCTTTGGCAGCATTCCAGCGACCTCTCTATAGCGAAGGTCTGACAGGAACTCCCACAACACACTGAAGTTGCTCGAGGATTTTGGCTCTTACGTACTAAACTTTTTTTTCTATACTATCCTATACAAAGGATTGTTATTCGATGCCCTGCTATACAGTGCATATCGTATTTTGTTTTTTACCATACCCTTAAGGCGCCATTCCAGTGCTGTACATACTAGAAACGATGTCACTCTGTGCTATACCAACTCTATACTTTCTCATTCTATGCTATTATCTCTGTCCCCTGGTAATGCCTGGTTACTGAATACCATCTACCGCACTGGGAGCCATTACCACTGTTACTGCGCTCTCAATGGCAGGTATAATGCCCTGGTCTTAACCATAGCTCTTCCTTAACCGAAGCTTGTAACGTATGGGCTCCTGTCATGGCGTCCGCACCGGGGTTTGTATGGAATTAGGGAATTTTAAGGCACAGGGAGCTTTTTACTGGGTTGAACCATGAACAGGATTGCGGTGGCTGGAACGCGTGCCTTCTGACATAAAGGGGGATTACAAGCATTACATATATTTTTAAAAATTCTTATTTCAAATGGGTTATGTTTTACGGCTTTATCTTCTGAGGTTGTCATTTTTATAGAAATAAGAAATGTGATATGGACTTCTATTGCGAAGTTTTTTGTCGCGTTTGGGCTAGCGCCAATATAAAATATGAACAAAGATTATTTACCACATCACTATTTAGTGCTTATATTACCAATATTAATTCATTTTTCATCATTGAATGTCTCCATGAAAAAAACGACATACAGTTATTTTACCAGTTATTACTTTTTTCTCATTTGGACTGCTACCAGAAGCTTATATTTTATTTTACGAATCATATATTTTTTGTTCAAGCCATACCACCACGAGCTGACATTAATGAAATTAAATTATGGAGTGAAATTATTGTATATTTTTTCACAACTACACCTAGTTTCTCCCCAAAAAGTATGACCCGAAGAGGAGACAAACCCTTGATATCTTTGTTAAACTCAAGTTAGTTTTCATTCAAACTTTGGGTCCGAAGTGATTCCTTAAATCTACATAATTTCTCTGAGTCTGTGGTTGTTGTCATCATTATTTTATTTTATTTTTATTATTATTATTATTATTATTATTATTAGTATTTTATTACTAATTATTATTATTTATATCATTATTTATATTATTATTATTATATATATAGTTATATTATATTATTTATAATTATATTATATTATTATTATTATATTTATTATTATTATTATTATTATTATTTATTATTATATTATATTATAATTATATTATTATATTATTATTTATATATATTATTATTAGTATTATTATTATTATTATTATTATATTATTATTATTATTTATATTATATTTTATCTTATATATTATGTATTATATTAATGTATAATTTATCATTATATAGTTATTATTATTATTATTATTATTATTGCTATTATTGTAACTAGTCCTACTTTACCTTTTATTGTTATTACTCTCATGATCATTATAGTTGTCATCATCATTATTATCATTTCTTAATATCATTATACATTTTGGCATACAGAGGACAGCCAATCACCATACAAACGAGCCAAAAAAGCTCCTTATCACAGAAGAAAATAGATAACCAATTCAAGATCCTTAGACGAGATCTCAGGAAAAGTTTTACAACCTTGTCAAATGCACATAAACCTCACAAATTAAACAGAAATGCATTCAAACCTTAAATCAGTTTAACGAGGCACATTAATCTGCTTGCATTAACATGAAGCTTATGTCAGCTTCAGAAATCAGCAACGTTGAATGTCTCCATAAACGATTAAGCAAAGCTATAACAAGCACAAAATTTTCGATCAGATGAATAATATCAGAATTATTGCTCTATTCAAAATGGACACTGATATATGGCTCCCAGTTCATATTGGCTTAAACCGTAACTTGTGTCTTTGGGTTCTGTTTTTTACTTTTATTTGCAAACTTTGCTATTCGTTGAGGATTTGCAATATAAGAGAGCTTTGCAATAATAGGTGATAGGAATTGTGATTACTCACAGGAACTGTTATTAAATGGTATCACTGTCATTGTTTGTAATATTAATGTCACGGCCGTTATTGTTATCTGATTTATTCTCACAATTCTTAGCATTGCCATTATCACAATTGTTTATATTATCGTTACTCTTGTCATATTTTCACTCCAAGCCATAATAATTATCACCACTATTATCATGATTACTCTTTTAACAATCCTAATCACCATCACCAATATCATAGATGCTGTTGTAGTAAATAGCATATTTGCTCGTTTCGGGTGTTCATACCTGCCAATGCATTAAAAGAAACAGCTATTCACTACGGGAGTAACTTGTGGCCCCACGTCACTTATTGCAATACTTTCTTCCTGCTGTGTTGCAAAGGGTTTCTCGGGTGTTTCCAATTTCCAGCACACGCAAACAGAATTTCCTTTGTTGAGGGTAGTCTACGGAAGGAATGAGGCACACTTGTAACTGCCTTATTCATGTTTACATAAAAATAATGAATAGCATGAATAGTAATTATGCATACCCACACTTATACACACAATGGGTTCATATTTTAGACAGTCAAGATATAGAAACACACACACGCAAACACACATACATACACACCCACACACACACACACACACACACACACACACACACACACACACACACACACACACACACACA
>NC_051428.1:28425583-28428083 GCF_015228065.2 Penaeus monodon | reverse complement strand
GAGAAAGAAAGAAAGAGAGAGAGAGAGAGAGAGAGAGAGAGAGAGAGATCATTCCCACTTCCGCCACTTGGAACGGGGAGACTTAATGACTTTATAACTTAAAGAAAGTTCGCTGGCGTAACTTTAGCCTGTTAAGGAAGATATGACAGACTTTGCTTTCGTTCGCTGCCATTATATATTAGCGTGTGGAGATCCCCTTTTCGTCATTACACTTTCGAGGTCATGAGGGAAAGAGAGAGGGAGAGGGAGAGGGAAAGAGAGGGAGAGGGAGAGGGAAAGAGAGAGGGAGAGGGAGAGGGAAAGAGAGGGAAATGAGAGAAAGAGAGAGAGGAAGGAGAGGAAGGGAGGGAAGGAGGGAGAGAGACATAGAGAGAAAGAGAAAAGGAGGGTAGGTGGGAGAGAGAGAGAGGGAGAGGGAGGGAGGGAGAGAGAAGAAAGAGAGAGAAACGGGAAAAAAGAGAAAGAAAAGAAAGAGAAAGAGCGATTGATTGAGAGTCCACCGATTACCCCCCCCCCCCTCCGGAGTCCACAACGCCCCCCCCCCCTCTCGGCGGGAGCGCGCGGGTGGCAACTGCTTCCATCGTCAGCGGACATTTTCCCTTCGTAATCTCCGTAACATTTTCTTTCCGAACATATTCTTTTCGTAATCTTCATAGCTGTCGGGGTTGACAAGCGGCGTCGAGGAAAGGAGGGAATATTTTCGCTCTTGGTCCTCGAGTGAGGAAGGTGTGGGGGGGGGGGTGTAGACTGCGGAGGAACAATGGGCGGAGGTGGGCGGGTGGGCGGGTATGTGAGGTGGGTGGGTGGGCGGAATGGATGTATGGGTGTATAAGCGGGTGAGCGGATGGGAGGGTGGGTGGGTGTGTGAGGTGGGTGGGTGGGCGGAATGGATGTATGGGTGTATAGGCGGGTGGGCTGATGGGAGGGTGTGTGTGTGTGAAATGGATGGGTGGGCAGAATGGATGCATGGGTGCATAGGCGGGTGACAGCCGGGTGGGCGGAGGTTGGCGGATGGGCGGAGGTGGGCGGAGAGGTGGGTGGACTGAGGTTGGCGGAGGTGGGCGGATGGGCGTAAGAGGGTTGTGAGGATGCATGGGCGGCCGGGTGGGTGGGCGGAGGTGGGTGTGTGGGTGTATGGGCGGGTGGGCGGGCAGGTGGGAAGGAGGGAAGGTGTGCGCTGATTCATTTTAAAAAAATATTATTTTTTTTACGTCTTGAAGAAATGTCCGATGTGTTTGCTACCCTAATGGATGTCTTATTTTAGGAACTGCTTGAGTCCGTGTAATCATGCCTGTGATTGCACACTCCACGCATCTCCGCTCGCAGTCGAGCCGATGGCCGCCAAGGCTCCCCGTTCTGGCTCGCGGCAGGAAGCGGGCGACTTACCTGGGGGCAGAGAGAGTTATTAGTAGAGTTATTAGTAGATGAATGTTCGTGGGAGAATGAGTTTAGTAAATAAAGAAATCGTTAGTGAGAAAAGAATTATATATATGCACATGTATATATATATATATATATATATATATATATATATATATATATATATATATATATATATATATATAAACACACACACACACACACACACATACATATAAACACACAGGACACACACACACACACACACACACACATACATATAAACACACACACACACACCCGCACGCGCACCACACAACGAAAACAAAACAAACAGCGCAGTCCGTTGCCGTGGCGGACGAGGCCGGAGAGACAAGTGACAGTCGCAGCCAAATTCTGACAGACTCGTAATATATCGAAAGTAATTCTGTAAAATGGATAATCATTGAGGAGGGAGGGAGGGAGAAGGTGAGGGAGATGGGGGAAGGGAGGGAGAAGGGCGAGGGAGAGGGAGGAGGAGGGAAATTATGGGGTTTCACAGATAAGAATGAGAGAAATAGAAAGACGGAGAAAAAAAGACATTGAGAGAAAAATCGTAGAATTTTTGCAATTTTATGTCGCAAATGCATATAAAAAAGACAAACGATATCAAAAAGTAAATTAAAGTGATGGACAACAAACACAATACAAAAAGGCAACAAAGCAAATAATGCGAACGCAGCACCATTACAACGAATCCGAGCGTAAAAAAAGAAAAAAAAGTCAAGCAACGACCCTCGGGAAAACATTCCTGGAACCTCGACCAGAAACACACAAGGTAAATGCATGTTCTTCAACGCACCAACGCTTTTAGATAAACAAGAATTCTTCGAAAATTATCGTTTGGCGAAGCAATTATTATCTCTTCCACGAAATCCATCTGTAATAATATGTCAAGAGCATCATCCAAGCTCAGCACCAGAGGGACGGAAAAGTGATAATCTTTTTTTTTTTTTTTTTTTTTTTTTAGTAACATTACCAATGATTTATCTGGATCATCATCATCAATAACGGTATGCTCATGTTTGAGCAGCCGTGGACCTCTCCACCATCCTTCGCCACTCAACTCGATCTTGCGCTTTTCTTTCCACTTGTACCATCG
>NC_051428.1:28408083-28415583 GCF_015228065.2 Penaeus monodon | reverse complement strand
TGAATAATATATAGTAATATGCGTATTGAAAAAAATCAGGTTTCTTCAAAGTCGCCTAAATTGTTCGGGTGAAGAGGCAAGTCTGTTAATTATTTTTGGTGCATTTTGTTGCCTCTATCTTTTAGGGCATGATAATAAAATAGAGAACCTTTAAATAATAAGACAAATGGCATTTTCCCAAATCATTACAAAAGAAAATAATTATTAACGTATTCTGTCCTTGCGTGAGTACAAACAGCATAGCGGCATACCTCGAGAGCTTGCATGCAAACCATGTCACTCTTTTGGACAATTTGAACAAAATGGAGCAAAGGATTCTATGAAAATGAAATATATAATTTCTTAAATAGTTTTAATGGATTTGAACAATCTTGCCTTCACATGTAATGATCGCTCGCTGTGTCATCCTTATTCTGGTTTATTTTATTGTAATGATCCATTTTAAGAACCTGGGAAAATCCACTGGTATTTCTCCTTTGTTGCTCTGCTTTTATTTCCAGTGTTCACAAAGACAACAAAGGTGTATAACTACTATCTAATTTTCGACTAACTCAATTTGTTCGGTGTTCGTGTTACAAACACAGACACACCCCAAAAACCCCACACACACACACACACACACACACACACACACACGCTTGCATAAGTATACATACACGCACACTGGTATGTGGGGCCTACACCTAAGTACACATAATCTTTAGGTGCACAGCAGCAAAGATTATATAAAATTTTGGTAGTAACAAAAATTTTAACTGTACCCACTTTCTTCACATTAAATTCTAATACATTGATATAATTTTGAACATGAAATAATTTATCGGGCAACCTTTTGATTTCCATTTCATATACAATTATGCCCTTTAATACCAAACAAGCCCCAAATAATAGACAAATTTTACGGTACAGCAGTTTAAGGAATCGTTAAACCTTTATCCGAAATTTACCAAGAAAGCAATGCCACAAAGCAAAGGAAGAAATCTACAGCGTTCCCCAAAGGGGAGTGGTTTAAAAAACCAAAAAATATACCCGTGGTAGGAATATTGGTTCGCGAAACGCCGTGTGACACAGCGTGAAAAACCGATGTGATTCATGGGAATGGGTTGAAGCAATACACTGTGGTTATTGGGACTGTCTTTCTTTCGTGTTCTTTACTGCATTTTGTACACTGCGCTAAATTTAGTATTGTGATGTTATTTTCAAAGAGGGAAATTTCTTTTTCGAGAGGTGGTAAATTAGCAAAGGTTTACTGTTGTTTGATTATAAATAATTCGAAAAGGGATATGAATCTTGTCTAATATTTAATACCACTCTGAAACATACTGAATATACAAAGCTATGTGCTTATTGCACGAAGGCAAGGGGTTTTTTAAAGGGGAAATTTTTAAAAGGAGGAGTATAGTACGCTTTTTACCTCGGAATCGGTAAGCACTAAAGTGCAAAAACTTTTCTAAAAAACAAGTATGCATAACGAGTTTTCAATACCAAGGTAAAAAAAACAAATTAAGATTATGAATTAATATAAAAAAGTTGTTGAACCGCGAAAAAACAGCATATATGATTCCAGTAAATATATTCTTCTCAAAATTTTAATAACAGAGATAGGCAGTCCGCATATAAAAACGATGAAGCTTTAAAACAGTACAGTGGATGCATTAAAGCTTGCATGAAGATCTATCCTGCCTTTGTCTTGGGCATTAGCACACAATCAACATACAACAACAGCGAAGTTACAAAAGAAAAAGAGAGAAAGTGCAATAGCCAAGGCAGGGAGGCTTTGTCCCCCGGGGATTTTTTGTTTGGGGCATAAAAGTCGTTCGAAATTAGGTTTTCCGAGGCCCGGTCGGGGGACAAGCGGAGTTCTTGATGGTCCCAGTGTAGTTTTCCGGAAATTTTATACAAGAAGCTGCAACGATAGGCATATAAAAAAAAAATTAAGTATAAACCCAGTTTCCCAATAAAATTGGACAAGAAACAGTGCTTGAAAATTGACTTCATCACAAATCCCAGAAAGTGTAAAGTTTCAAGCTGAGAAAAAAAAGGGGAGGCTAAAGGCGATCCCCCCAAACACGTTATTTTCCCCCAGTATTAAATTATTTTTCCTCAAAATGGGAGAGACATCACTTCTGAGACTTTTACAAAATCCCAATTAACCTAATCACGCGAAGGAACGCCCGGATCTCGCCTTATGACTGACGGTGATTGACGCTGACACCGATGACATGCGCCGACGACACACGCCGCCGCCGCTCGTGTGTCGGATTCATCGGAAGTATCAGCTTGCGTCGTCAGCTATGAATTGCGCTCAGTTAACTACCTTGTATTTTGCAGGAGTAAAGTTAAAACTCGCGAAGTTTGCTATGTAAAATATTTTTCTATTTGAAAAAAAAGGATCAGAAGCAGGAAAGAACATGGTCTTGCAGAATTCTATAACGCAGCGGACGTTGCAACACGGTAGCAATAACTGAAGATGAAGAGGATAGCAATAAACCAACAATGATGATAGAGGCGCGACCCTGACCTATGTCAACAGCAGAGCCACTGGGACCAGCCTTGACATAATAAGCAGCAACCCTTGACAAACAAATGTAAACACTGAAATATTTAAATGCCAAACAGAAGGAAAGTAATGAAAAGCTTATATACGAAGAGGGGAACAAACAAAAAAAAAAAAAAAAGGTAGAAGGAAGAAAGGAGCGAAAGAAAGAAATCACGAACAAAGCAAAAGCCACAGAAGAAAAGAAATGAAGAAAGGCATGAGCAAGCACTCAGCACCAAGACCGGCCCGGGGAATATCTCGGGCATTAAGGTGAAGAGGTGCCAAGTATGCATGTCCTCTTCCCCTCCTCCCGCTCCTCCTCCTCCTCCTATCCCACCACTCCCCTCTCCACTCCTGCCACTACTCCCTTTATCCTCCCTCCTCTCTCCCCTCCCCACACCACTCCCTTTCCCCTCCCACTTCCCTCCCCCGTCCCCGTCCCCACCTCTCCCTTCGAGGTGTGGCTTTTCTTACCTCTAGGAGTGACATTAGGTCCTGTACTCATGTCTAGAAGCATCTTTCGCTTTTGCTGAGGTGCTGGCGAGTGCGGGGGTGGATGGTGTGGGTTGGGGTGAGGGAGGGAGGGAGAGAGAGAGAGACAGACAGACAGAGAGAGAGAGAAAGAGAGAGAGAGAGAAAGAGGAAGGGATGGCAACGACTGAGAAGGAGAGAAAATTATTGAAAAAAGGACGCCATGGCAGAAACGAATAGGTAGATATACTGATACACATAGACAGACATGGGCAGATACACTGGACTTGGAAGTGAAGTAATAATACTAAATATACAAGAGAAGAGAATAGAACCATTAGCAAAAGGGTGCCCCATTCTTAAGTCCACATCTCCGACAGAAACACAGTCCATCGATGCAATATAATTTAATCAAACGCACGTGGTTGCATTACAACTCAACACCCCATCGGAAGGGCTGTTGTTATCGTCAGCTGAATCACTCGTGCACGTGCAACATAACATGCAACGAAGCACGATTTCAAGTTTGCTCTCGACAGATCCCGTGTTATCATGTGTTCATATCTCGACGTCTGTGTTATCGTACGTGGTAAAAACCCATGTTTAACCCACTGGCGGCGAGTTAGATAGGGTTCAGGGACGTGTGTGTGTGATTCAGGGTTGTACATCCTGTGTGAGCGTTGTGGGTGTTTGCCAGTGTGTGCGTGTGTGTGTGTATTTATTTGTTTAGGTGTGTGTTTGTTCCTGTGTGTGTGGGGGGTGCTTATGTTTGGGTCTTTTTTGTTTGTTTATGTGTGAGTGAATGTGTGTGTGTGTGTGTGTGTGTGTGTGTGTGTGTGTGTGTGTGTGTGTGTGTGTGTGTGTGTGTGTGTGTATGTGTGTTTGTGTTTTTGTGTACGTTTGAGAGAGAGTTAGTGAGTGAGTGAGTGAGTAAGTAAGTAAGTGAATGAGTGAGTGAGTGTATATGTGTGTATGCGTATGTGTATCTATGTATATGCACATGTAGGTGTGCGTGCATGGTGCTCTTGTTTTCGAGCACTCAATAAAATGTACAAGACGGGGGGGGGGGGGTTACATTATCGGGTCTAGTACTGGCACTACAAGGCACGCGAAACAGAGGGAGGAAGACACGCGAAGAGGGAGAAAATAAGAGGTTGGGAGGAAGAAGATAGTGAAGAAGAAGAGGAAGAAAAAATCATGAAAAAAGGAAGAAGAAAATAATGAAGGAAGAAGAGGAAGAACAAATAGTGAAGAAGAGGAAGAAGAAGAAGAAGAAGAAGAAAAATAAATACATTACTAACAGCAATTTAAAGCGAAAGAGGAAACAAGCAACTAAAAGGCATTACGATAGCAAACCGAGAATCGAAATAACGGAAGAACAAATAGTGAAGAAAGGAAAAAGAAAGTAGTGAAGAAGAAGAGGAAGAAAAAATAGTGAAGAAGAGGAAGAAGAAGAAGAAGAAGAAGAAGAAAAGAAATACATTGCTAACAGCAATTTAAAGCGAAAGAGGAAACAAGCAACTAAAAGGCATTACGATAGCAAACCGAGAATCGAAATAAAGGACGATAACATCTCAACTAAGAACAGGAAATGGCAACGTAAAAAATAATAAAAAGGGGGGGCGGGGTGTTAAAGCTGTTAAAAAAGTCCTCCACGAAAAAAAGAGATTTATTATAAGCAAAGAAAGCAATAATAAAAAAGGGAGGAGAAAAACCACTAAAACCTTTAAAATCAATAAAAAGATTTTATCCCCGAAAGCAGGTTTGAAAGAAATTTGAAGACAATATTTTTTTTCCTTTTTTTTCAAAATTTTAATTTTTTTTTTCCCTTTTTTCCATTTTTTATTTTTATTTTTTATGGCGGGAACGTGACCGGCGATAAAACGAGTCATTTAAGTCATTAAAAGGCTGGGCTTTAATTATTCGGTCCGGACTCTGTATATGATTAAGAAATTGAGTATTGGCTTTATAGATGGAGGGAGACGTAGAAAGGTGCATGGAGAGAGAGAGAGAGAGAGAGAGAGAGAGAGAGAGAGAGAGAGAGAGAGAGAGAGAGAGAGAGAGAGAGAGAGAGAGAGAGAGAGGAGAAGAAAAGAGGAGAGAGAAGAGAAAGAGAGGGAGGAAAAAGAAGAAGAGAGGAGAAAGAGAAGAAGAACAGGAGAGGGGAGAAGAGAGAAAAGGGGGAAGAAACCCAAAGAGAGGAGAGAAACAGAGAGGGAAGCAGAGGAGGAGAGAAGGAAAAGGATCGAAAGAGAGAAAGGAGAGAGAAGAGAGAAGGAGAGAAAAGGGAAGAAGAGAGAGAGAGAGAGAGAGAGACGAAGGGTGAGAAGCGGAGAGAGAAGAGAGGAAGAGAGACGAGAAGAGAGAAGAGGGGAGAGGAGACAAAGAGAAAGAGAAAATAAGAAGAGAGTGAATGATAAAGACAGTGAAAGAAGAGAGAAGAAGACGCAGGAGAGAGTAGAGAGAGAGAGAGATGAGAGGAGAGAGAGAGAGAGAGAGAGGAGAGAGAGGAGAGAGAGAGAGAGAGAGAGAGAGAGAGAGAGAGGAGGAGAGAGAGAGAGAAGAGAAAGAGAGAGAGAGAAGAAGAGAAAAAAGAGAGAGGAGAAGAAGAGAGAGAGAGAGAGATGAAGAGAGAGAGAGAGAGAGAGAGAGAGAGGAGAGAGAGATGAGAGAGAGAGAGAGAGGAGAGAGAGAGAGAGAGAGAGAGAGAAAAGGAGAGAGAGGAGAGAGAGAGGAGAAAGAGGAGAGAGAGAGAGAGGAGAGGAGACGAGAAGAGAGAAGAAAAGAGAGAGAGGGAGGAGAGAGAGAGAGAGAGAGAGAGAGAGAGAGAGAGAGAGAGAGAGAGAGAGAGAAAGAGGAAGAGAGAGAAAGAGAGAACAGTGGAAACGTGAGCGACATATCCTTAACCATATTAAATATCGGCGAAAGGCACTCTGCACTTTACATTCATTGAGTCAGAATAAAAACGCATAATTCACGGTGGCTCAGGGTAAACACGCGACGATTTTTGCCCAAGATTCTCTTCGGAAAAACAACTTCGAGCGAAACGCACTTTTACTGCAACCAGATGGACCTGGTCAGCATCGCCTCTCCAGCCTCCATTTCCCGTCTCTACTGACACTGCTCTGGCACTACAGTTTGGTTGGCACTATACTATATGATACTGTCACTGGCACTATATTATCATTGCACTGGCACCAATATACAGTATCATTACACTATACTGACACTTCTACAAGTTAAGTGGTCTCATATCCAAGTTGAGTGGGGGGATCGGAGGACATGATTCTAGGCCGCCGGATATTTTTTTCTTTCCCTTTTCCCCCCCAACCCCATCAGCTGTTGCGGGTTGACATACCACCAAAGCGAGGGGGGGGGATGGCGGGGGACATGCGATTGAAAACCCCGAGCTACCCCTCTGAGCTACCCCCAGTAGTACTCTGTTACTTCCTCAAAACCCCGTACACTACATTGTCACTACATTATCACACCTCACAGACGCTTCAATAGACTACAGTGGTACCACATTTCACTGACATTACAATAACTTATTTCGATGATACTCTACCCCATGAAATCAAAGTTTTTGCGCAAACTAAACTTCCTTATAATGGGACAAAAATACCCTAAAAAAAAAAAAAAAAAAAAAAAAAAAAAAAAAAAAAAAAAAAAACCCAAGTAAACACGCTTCCACAATCAACCCCACGACCTCAAAACATTTCCGACTGTACGGGGTTTTATTCACAAGAGACATTAACATTCACATTCAGATGCATTATTCAAACTGCTGAAAAGGAGGTCCTAGCGCGTCGAAATGGCGTAGCAGACGAAGGTGCTGTCTGGTGTGGCGTCTCCATGTTGAGGGAGGGTAAGGTCAAGGATGGTGAAAGGGGGGGTGGGAGGGAGGGAGGGAGAGAAGGAGGGAGATGGATGGAAAGGAGGGAGAGGGATTGGGGAAGAGGGAAAGAGGGAGAGGGAGTAAGTGATTGGGGGAGAAGGGGGAAGGAGAGTGGAGGATAGACGATGGAAAGGAAGGAAAGGAGGGAATGGAGGAAAAAGTGAGCGAAGAGGGAGGGATAGAGAGAGAGAGAGAGAGAGAGAGAGAGAGAGAGAGAGAGAGAGAGAGAGAGAGAGAGAGAGAGAGAGAGAGAGAGAGAGAGAATAGAACAGATGCAAACCAAAACAAGGCTATGTTTTTTTTCTTCCCCTAATTGGCAAGCCTCTTTTATGTATTTTACCTCCCTTGGTTATTACTTTACAAAACTGCTTGCAACGTAACTGCAAAACGACAAAAAAAAAAAAAAGAATCGAACGAAATTAATTGTTTAATATATATATATATGCAGTTAAAAGCGATATTTCCATAACCACCCCAGCGCCGGGGATACAGATTGTTGCATTGCAGATACAACAACAGACGGCAGCGGGAATTTCATTTACAAAGTGAAGAAGAGAGAGAGAGAGAAAAAAAAAAACTTTTCTGAGCTGAG
>NC_051428.1:28395583-28398083 GCF_015228065.2 Penaeus monodon | reverse complement strand
GGGGAGGGAAAAAAAGGGGGGGGGAAAAAAAAAAAAAAAGGGGGGGGGGGGGGGGGGGGGGGGGGGGAAAAAAAAAAAAAAAAAAAAAAAACCCCCCCCCTTTTTCTTGGGGGTTTTTTTTTTTTTTCTTCCTCCCCCTCTCCCTTCCCTTTTTTTTTTCTTTTTTTTTCTCTTTTTTTTCTTTTTTTTCTTCCTCTTCTCCTTCTCTTCTTTATTTTCCACCGCTTCTTCCTCTCTATTGCATATTTCTATCTTCATTCGTCTTCTGCTTTCTTTATTTTTCTGTTTCTTCCTCCCCCTTTCCCCTTTCCTTTAACCCTTCCCCCCCTGTCCTTCTCATCTCCCTCTCCTCTCCTTCTTTTTTCCCTTCTCCTCTTTCTCTTTCTTTTCCTCACCCTTCTTTTCTCTCCCTTCCCCCCTCTCCTCTCTCTCCCCTCTCCCTCCCTCTCTCTCTCTCTCTCTCTCTCCCTCCCCTTCCCCCCCCTCCCCCCCCCTCCCTTTCCTCTTTTTTCCCCTCCCTCCCTTCCCCCCTCCCCACGCGAAGGCCGACGCGCACGACGGAGGGACGGGCCAGGGAGCAGGACGGACGCCGCGACGCGCACGTAGCGGCAAAGACAACACGGAGGAGGAGGAGGAGGAAGAGGAAGAGGAAGAGGAAGAGGAGGAGAATGAGTCGTAGGAGGAGGAGAAGAGTAGAAGTAGAAGAAGAAGAAGAAGAATGATGAAGAGGAAGAAGGAGGAGAAGCAGGAGGAGGAAGAGAAAGTGGAGGAAATGGGAGAATAAGAGGAAAAGGAAGAGAAAAGAAGAAGATTAAGATGAAAAGAAGAGGTTTAAGATGAAGAGACGAGAAAAGAAGAAAGAGAAGAACAAGAACAAGAAACGTCAAGGTCGACCTCGTGGAAAGCGGAAGGGGGAAGGGCAGAGGGGAGAGAGGGGTAAGGGGGGGAGGAGGAAGCGAGAGGAGGAGAGGGTAAGGGGTACAGGAGGGATGGGGGGGGGGGTAAGAGGGGGCTGGGAATCCTGACAACAACTCAAGAAAGTCAGCCAGTTGGTCGAGGCCGAAGTGTTTGTGTTGGCCGGGGCGCCTTGTGGCTTCGGGAAACTTCTCTTCTGCCTCTCTCTGTGCCTGGCTCTGCCCCTCTCTCTGCCTCTCTCTCTTTGTCTCTATGGCTCTGTCTCTGTCTCTGCTTGTCTGTCTGTCTGTCTGTCTGTCTCTCTCTCTCTCATTCTCTCTCCCTCCCTTTCTCCCGTTCTGTTGTCTGTCTGTCTTTGTCTGTCTGTCTGTCTGTCTGTCTGTCTGTCTGTCTGTCTGTCTGTCTGTCTCTCTCTCTCTCCTTCTCTTGGTGTCTGATCATTCTCTCTGCTTTGAGATTCTTTCGTGCGAAAAGGGGAGGAGAAAAAAGGATACCGATGGATATATTTCGGCGGGATAGATCGAGAGGAAAATTTAAGAGGGAAAGCAGATTTCGGGGAGTGAAATTCGAGTAAAAATTTCCGGGAAAGAAAACTGCAAAAAGAAGTTCAAACTTTAAAAAGGGAAATAGATTTTGAGTATCGTGACGTTCGCTAGAAAAGTAGATTATACGAGAAAAGGTTTAGAAGGAGGCAGTTACCTCTTGTTTACATTAGATCTTTTTCCTTCATTGGAGTAATATGAGTAGTACTGAGTTCCAGTCTATATCCAATTTACATATCAAAGTATCCTGCTTTCGTACTAAAGGCAAAATTTCCGACATACTTAACCACCGGCAAGAGTATATGCTCTTTCGTGTTGTGTTTTCACTCTCCAACACGCAGGTGCTTATACTTAGCATATACTTTTTATATGCTGCATATATCACACACGCACACACACACGCACACACACGCACACACACACACACACACACACACACACACACACACACATATGCACGTACGCACGCACACACACACACACAAGAGAGATAGATAGAGAGAGAGAGAGAGAGAGAAAGTGAGTAGTGAGTAGTAGACAGATGATGAGATAGATAGAAATAGATGATAGACGATAGATAGATAGAATAGACAGAGAAGAGAGAGCGAGAGTGAGAGGAGAGAGAGAGAAGAGAGAAGAGAGAGAGAGAGAGAAGAGAGAGAGAGAGAGAGAGAGAGAGAGAGAGAGAGAGAGAGAGAGAGAGAGAGAGAGAGAGAGAGAGAGGTGTGGAGAGAGAAGAGAGAGAGAGAGGAGAGAGAGAGAGAGAGAGAGAGAGAGAGAGAGAGAGAGAGAGAGAGAGAGAGAGAGCGAAAATGAGTTACGTGGCGTAGCAGAACAGTCCCACATGCACGCCCCACTACGTAACGCTACATTGTAATATACAACGTCCACTCATTAACTAAAAGCCCGAACTAGAAAAGGTCGTAAAGTCAGAGGAGCAGGGTAATTGAGGGGGAGGGGGGGAAGGGGGGAAGGGGGGGAAGGAAAGGTGAAGAGAGAAAAAGAAAATGAGGAGAAGGGGTGAAGAAGGAGGAGACAAGAGA
>NC_051428.1:28380583-28385583 GCF_015228065.2 Penaeus monodon | reverse complement strand
TATGGCGTATTGTATCCCCCCGTTACCTTGTTAAATCTCGGTATATATTTATATATTTTTTTCTGAATATGTCCGCGAACATTATTTTATTTAGATGTGCACTTTTTGAAGAACATAAACACAAACACTGGAACGTGTTTACAGAGACGAAATAAGCAGCTACAGTTATAAAGGAGAGTTGTTGCTGTGAATATTTCATTTCACTTGATAGCGAAAGTTATTGCATGGGAACTATGTATTCTTCTCTTCATATGTTACCTAAGATTATCTTTCATACCTTTTTCTTTACCTAGTGACGGAGAATTAACCGAGTCAGATATTTTTTTTTTTTTGTCTTCTTAATCTCCTAACAAAGATATTTTTTGACCTGAACGTACATCATCTCATTAGTCAGGACTAAACTCTAGCTTTTTTTTACTCCCGTTATATGTGATATTTATATCAGACAAGAAGCTGTGTCATGGCACATCAAATTCAAAATTAGTTTACACCAAGTTAACGCAAACATGACACGCACAATAGCTGAACAGACAGACCCTCTGCTACACTTGTGGGAACGGTGTCGGCTGTATTTACACTGCAGGATGTATAAAAACAACACTTAAGTGGCGGTGTGAATCAAAATATCTTCTCCCTTTGCGCTTGTTTGTTGATCCGGGGTTTCAGTGTGCTCGGGCTGTCTGCATCGCCCTCTCTGTGCGTGTCTGTCGAGTTTTTTCTTTTTCTGTCTGTCTGTCTGTCTGTCGTCTCTCTCTCTCTCTCTCTCTCTCTCTCTCTCTCTCTCTCTCTCTCTCTCTCTCTCTCTCTCTCTCTCTCTCTCTCTCACTCTCTCTCTCTCTCTTCTCTCTCTCTCTCTCTCTCTCTCTCCCTCTCTCTCTCTCTCTCTCTCTCTCTCTCTCTCTCTCTCTTTCCATACACACACACACACACACACACACACGTTTCCACGCATTCACTAATATCATGCGTATGCCTAGAATTTTAGTTCGAAGATTGAATATGAAAGACACACAGTGCGACAAAGTTCGTTGGCATGTCTGCAAAATGATCTTTCCTGTTATGTGCAGTAGACCAAAGATAAAGATAAAGGTATATCAAAATATAACACACAATTATACATATATATCAGTTAATATGTTCGTGATCTTCCTTATTTCGTTATTCACTCTTAGTGTGGAGGTGTTTTTGTTTTATTTTGTGAAATGACTATTTAATTTAGGGAGCACATTACTCTGGCTGTCATAGGCGGGAGTATAAGTCATACTTTAAAGTGGAAGATGATCCTGGATGCGGGCGAGTTGTGACATCACTTATTATGGCAATGTCATTAATTTTACGTAATCTGAAAGTTCCGTGCTCCCTCACGAACACGCACACACATACAAGCACACATATACACACACACACAAACATTCACACATACAAAGGACACAGTTAGGCGCATTCATATGCGCAAGCACGTAAGGAGATACCTGCATTATATATATATATATATATATATATATATATATATATATATATATATATATATATATATATAATATATATATAATCACACACACCACACACACACACACACAACACACACACACACACACACACACACACACACACACACACACACACACACATATATATATACACGAGTATATGTATGTATACATATATATGTATCTATATACACACATATATATGCCTACATATATAAATACTGTATATAAATTCTGTATATATATATATATATATATATATATATATATATACTATATATATATATATATATATATATATATACACACAATATATGTGTATGTGTGTGTGTGTGTGTGTGATATCTATGTGTGTGTGTGTTTGTGGTGTGTGTATTATGTGTGTGTGTGTGTGTGTAGGTGTGTGTATACACACCTACTTCACAATACAAGAGATGTATTTCTTCAATTATATCTTCGTCAGAAATATATACATATTTCATGTTTTGTCAACATGTATACGGTTCATACATACATACAACATAATATCTCTATACATATATATAATATTATATATATATATCATATATATAGTATTAATTATATATATATAATGTAGTATGTATATATATATATATATATATATATATATATATATATATAATATATATATATATATAATATATTATATAATATATAATATATATAATATATGTATAGTATATATATAAATATATATATATACTATATATATATATATATATAATATATATAATCCAATATACATATATACACACACACACTCACACACGAAAATACGCACATGCTCGTCTCAAATCACATCACTCCAGATTGATTACAAAAACACACACACACAAATGTACTCACAAAAAACAAAAAACACCAAAAAACAAAAACAAACAAACAAACAAAACACACACACAGATATATATCAAAAGGATTAATTCTAAGATTAACTCGTGTATTTTATATATCATGCACGAGTCTGTCTCAAATTCCCCTGCTGCCGCTCGCCTCCTCTCACCTCTCTGCACACACACACACACACACATACACACACACACACACACACACCACACACACACACACACACACAAAACACTCACACACAACACATACACACACACACACACACACACACACACAAACCCCCCACACACACACAAACAACACACACACACACCACACACCCAACACACACACACACAACACCAACACACACACACACACAACCACACACACACACAAACACACACCACACACACACACACACACACACACACACCCCACACACCACACACACACACACAACACCACACACACACACACACACACCACACCACACACACACCACACCACGCACGCAGCCCACGCGCGCGCGGGGTATCAATAAATAGATAAATAAATAAATAAATAAACAAATAAATAAAAAAGTAATTATACTATATGTATATATATGCACATCTATGTGTATATATGTATTTTTTTTGTCTATCTGTCTATAAATAGATAGACAGAAATACAGACAGATAGATAGGCATCCAGACGGACAGAGAGTGAGAGAGAGAGAGAGAAATCGAGCAAGCTAATCCACCCCCACGGCACCCTTTCAGCATCCGACTTGCACACACGTACACATATCTACCCCGCCCAGTCCCCCCCCCCCAGTCCTGCCGTCCCAAATATTCCTTACCCAACGCAAATATCCAATCGCAAAATTCGGTGCCGTCAAACTCCGGACTAATCAGGGAAATTTACTAATCTCAGTCTGTATCACGGTGTGTGGTAGGATAGCCATCTGTATCTGTCACTTTCTCATTAAAAGTTTGACTGTGAATAGCCATGGCAAGGGAAATTTGGGTTTGTTTGTTTGTGTTTGTTTGTATGTGTTTGGTGTGTGTATGTATGTTTGTAGGTGTTTGTTTCTATGTCTTTGTTTCTTTGTGCGCGCGTGTATATGTTTGTTGTTTGATGTATGGTGTATGTATGTTTCTATTGCGTATCGTGTTGGTGTTTGTTTGTTTTTTGTATGTGTGCACTTTTGTAAGGGGCATTACGAGGGGTTATTGGTAACATCGAAATTAGCATTTGTATCATCATTGTAGTTGTTGTTATTATTATCATTATAGTAAGAATAATGATAGTGATGATTATGTTGATGATGATAATAACAACAATAACGATATTCGCAATAATAATAATGATAATGATGATAATAGTAATAATAACAATATAACAATAATGATAATAACAATAATAATAATGACGATAATAATGATAATAATAACGATAATAATAATAATAATAACAACAACAACAATAATAATAATAATAACAACAATGATAATAATGGCAATAATGATAATAGCAACAACAACTAAAACAATGATAATAAGGTTAATGATTATGATAAAAGTAATATTAATAACAGTATAGTAAATATGATAATCGTAATAATTATTATTATCATTATCATTGTTAAAATTATTATTATTATAATCATTACTATCATCATCATCACTATCATTATTATTACCATCATTAGTCTTCGTTATCAATAACCCCCTTCTCCTTATCTTCTAATTATAATCCTAATTTTCCTTCTCCTCCTCCTCATCAACATCATCATTATTACTATCAATTACCAATTACTATTATGCTTTCCACAGTACCCATTTAATCATATTGTATTCCTATATACTGCATACATAAGGCAAAACGTTTATCTCCAACTCTGTAATGATTCCACGATAATTAACCGGCCAAGAATTCAGCCATGTTAATTCAGATCGCCAAGACAATAAGTAATATGATATGATATCGATGTTATTTATTTCTATGTTTATTGTTAAGTTTTAGTTCGCTGTTGGAGGAAAGGGTCGATAAAAAGCTGTCCCGAGAGCGCATGCTGATAATGATAATGATAGTAAAATAGTTATACTACAAATTATATCCAATAATTTATCTTATCTATCTAACTTTTATCTCCAACTCTGGAATGATTCCACGCCGATTAACTGGCCATGAATTCAGTCATGTTAATTCAGATCAGTGTATGATAATATATAACATCATATGACATAGATGTTATTTATTCCGATGTTTGCCCAGCTTTAATGTCCAGTTTTAGCTTCATTTTAGAAGCACGACAAAAAAAAGTTTCCAGAGCACAAGATAAAAATAATTAGAGTAAAGATAATTGGATTATTATTTTTATTAGAAGAAAACGTACTTTTACTAACAGCAATGAAATAAAGACAAAGGTAATGGCTTTGAGTATAATATCGATGATGACCGTCAATAATGATGGTAATAATAATGATAACAATGATGATTTGAAAGGAATTAAAATGGCAATATTCATAATGATAGTGACACTGCTAATAATACCGATAAAGATAATGGCAAAGAAATAAGGATGATAACAGTAATAATGAAAATATTAGTAGTACAGATGAAGATATTAGTAGTACAGATATTAATACTTCTTTAATACAACAATATTTGCGA
>NC_051428.1:28360583-28365583 GCF_015228065.2 Penaeus monodon | reverse complement strand
ACTTAGTAGTATGGTGTTATTATGAGGAAGTTCCATCTGTGTTCATATCAATGAAGATCTTTTACAAATACTAACATTACCAGGAGCTTTAACGGAGGCCAGTATTATGGAAAACATACTGAAGGCACTGCTGTTATAAGGGCCTTTGAAAATCGCCTACAGTACAAGGAAATGATATTGCAAGGGACCTTCAGGCGCGCCAGGATCATGGGACCTTGCAAGGAGAGCGGAATTGCACGCAACATCCGGTGGCGCCATCACTTCAAGTAACTCTCCCGGTACTACCAACTTCACCAGAGGCTCTACCAGGGGTGCCAACTTGACAAGAAACCGCCAGTATTACCAACATTACGCGGTTGTTCCGGAGGTGCTGCCAACATTACGAGAGTTTCCAACGGAGCAAAAGAGACTGATTATCACAACCTTGACCGCTTTTTGGAATATGTTTACCATACCACGGCGTAAATATTTAAAGAGTGTACAACGGACATGTTTCATAGTCAAGGCTTCTCCCCCGAAAAAAGAAGAAGAAGAAGAAGAAAAAAAAAACTAACGCACCACACTGCAGCACGAAGAGTTTATGAATATTATGATAATGCCGTAGTTTATAAACCAGGCGTGAGGAGGTTGGCGTCGAGGGGAGGGGGGGGGGCGGGGCGAACGGATCACAAGGGGGGGGGGCGTAAGTAGTTCGCGGGAGTTTATACCTTGGATGTTTTTAGGCACGGAAGGGGTGCGGAAATGTTCCAGGCGTTTAGAACAGTACGCGAATACAGGGTGTACACACACAGACACACGCACATTTACACACACACACACACACACACACACACACACACACACACACACACACACACACACACACACAAACACACGCACACACACGCACACATACACACACACACACACACACACACACACACACACACACACACACACACACACACACACACACACACACACACACACACACACACACACACACACACACACACATATATATATATATATATATATATATATATATATATATATATATATATATACATATATATATATATATACATATATACACACACATACTTACATATATATGATAATAATGTTTGAATTTGCTCTACTTAGTTTTATCGCATAAAAGGTAAACGGATACAAGTGTTCCATTAAGGCTTCGCGTATCACTTACACAGCCACGGGTTAGTTTATAGGTTTCGTTCTGTAGTTAAAATATATTTTATCCCGCCGCTGTTACCGAGCTTAATCTTAATCTTGAAAAATAGATGCTTCTTTGAGTATTTTCCTGAGCAGTTTTTTGAGAGAGAGAGAGAGAGAGAGAGAGAGAGAGAGAGAGAGAGAGAGAGAGAGAGAGAGAGAGAGAGAGAGAGAGAGAGAGAGAGAGAGAGAGAGAGAGAGGGAGAGAGGGAGAGAGAGAGATGAACAGACAGAATGACAAATAGATAAAAGATTGAAAAGTAAATAAATATTTAGATAAAGAGAAGGACAGATGGACAGTCAAATAGAAAGAGAGAGATGTGTAGATTAAAAAGATAGATAGATAGGCAGAACGGATACACACACACACACACACACACACACACACACACACACACACACACACACACACACACACACACACACACATATATATATATATATATATATATATATATATATATATATAGATAGAGAGAGAGAGAGAGAGAGAGAGAGAGGAGAGAGAGAGAGACAGAGAGCAATGATAAAGATGACAGTAAATCAATGACAACAGACAGACAGACAGACAGACAAGGACAGAGACGAGAAAACAGGAGATAGATAGATAGATGAGAGAAAAAAGAAGAGAAAAAGAGACAGAGAAGAGGAGAGACAGAGAAAGGAGAGACAGAGAAGAGAGAAGAGAGAGAGAAGAGAGAGGAGAAGAGAGAGAGAGAGAGAGAGAGAGAGAGAGAGAGAGAGAGGAGGGAGAGGGAGAGAAAGAAAGAGAGAGAGAGAGAGAAAGAGAAAAAGAAAGTAAAAGAGAGAGAGACAGGCAGACAGAAATACATAGAAAACGTGAGAGAGACAGAGTGACAGGACTACCAACTGACACCCATAGAGCTTATTTTTCTATTTTCAGCGATGCTTCGGACGCCCTTCACGCACTGATGGACACACCGCCCGCGCCAGCTGCCCCGCCGGTGTTCACGTGAACAAACCAGCGGCCATCCATTGCACAAGCCATTAAACAAGACACACAGGCTCGACGGGGAGGCCTAGGAATCTTCGCTACGTAATTTGCATAATTGCTTGCTAAGTCGTTACAGCTTGGTTGGGTGATTTTATCGACTGACCCCATTTTGTAGTGGTCATTAACGGCGAGGATTTGAATTTAAATGCATTTTTTTTATACGTGCCTTTGTGTTATTCGATAACGTGTATTAAAGTATTTCTATAACGATTATTTCTAGATAGTATTTTCAGTATTGGTACAGCATGTTAAATTTTAGAAAAAAAAAGGAGAATGGAAAACAAAGAGCAAACAACCATAACTGGCAGTGCGACGAAGCCCTCGTTCGCACTCGGGCCGAAGAGTGCGAAATAACTCAAGTGGAATTCCATTTTTCCGACAGAAATGGCGGTCATTTCCGAACGCAATGCTTATGGAGAGGTTGATAAATAAACGCTGAAAAATGTGGTTCATAATTTTGTTGGGACCAAATGATTAGCCAAATGTATCACGGAAAATATGGGAACCATAATTATATATATATATATATATATATATATATATATATATATATATATATATATATATATATATAAAGAGAGAGAGAGGGGGAGAGAGAGAGAGAGGGGGGAGAGAGAGAGAGAGAGAGGAGAGAGAGAGAGAGAGAGGAGAGAGAGAGAGAGAGAGAGAGAGAGAGAGAGAGAGAGAGAGAGAGAAAGGTAGAGAGGTAGAGATAGAGAGCGAAGCGAGATAAACAGATAAAGACGTAGATACACCTTCTGCACAGTGTCCACACATATCGTCCGCTCGGAGCTGCCCTCGCTCGCCAGCTGTCCTCGCGTGAGAGCCCCAGAAGGCCTCGACGAGACTCGCCGTCCTCCCGCCGGCGAGGCAGGAAGCCCTTCTGCGAGGCGGCGGGGGCGTCGTCGCGCGCGTGGGCGGCGGGGCGGACACTCACGCCCACGCCCTCGAAGGACCACTTTCTCCTGACCGGTCGCGATGCCTTCGTTAAAACTTCGTGTCCACATTCTCTCAAGACTATTTTTCTCTTTTCTACTTTCTCTTTATTTGCCACTTCTTTTATTGTTTTCTCCCTCTCTATCGCCCAATCCAATTTCTTTTTGCTCTTCTCTTCCTTTAGCTATCTAGTTCTCTCGCATCCCACACCTTCTTTTCCCCCTTTCTTATTCTATATATCTTTCTATTAAAAAAAAAAAATTATGCGTTGGAGAATCAACACGAGCGAGGAGCAAACTGATAGTGTGCCTTTGGTAATATTTTGCCACCGCTGACGCATTAATCAGGCCGACATCTGTTTCCGGGTGACTGATGATTCTGCATCTGTTTAAGACAACCTCATCCCGCGGCATCTGTTTCCGACAGATTGATGATACTTACCTTTAACACGAGCCAATTACGCCGAATCTGGACCCGCGGACGATTAATTCTGCATTTGCTCCAAAGCACTTTATGTTTCTAATTAAACAATGCCACGTCCATTTAATACAACACGGTTATTATGCATCTGGTTCCTATATAAGAACTATTCTATATCTAATGAAATAGCTTCAGTCTGTTTTTGTAAACTCGTAACTGTCCCCGCAGCGAAGTAAATGACCTGTTATCTGATTCTTAGATATACAGATAAATAAGTAGACAAATTAATTGATAAATAGCTAAACTTACAGATAATTGAATGAATAAACAAATAAATAGATTACTGAATAGATAAATAAACTGATAGACAGATAAACAAACTGAGACAGTAAAGACAAATAAGTAAACCAATAAAGAGTTAAACAAACACACAAACAAAGATAGTAAACAAACAGATTATTATACAAAACAAAAACAAATATACAAACAAACCAAACATTAAAAAAGTAAAGCTAAAAACGATTAAATCATCATCAGTTGTCCACAAACCACCCCTCTGACGCCCTTGTCTGACCAACGGGAAGAAAGGAAACGAAGAACGACCCTTTGTTTAGCGGATCAATGGCGCGGCAGTCGCACGTGGCACCTGACGAGCATCGCCGGACAAAATGCGCCTCTTGTGAAAGGTTCCACGTGACATCGGGAGAGAGGGGGAGGGAAGGTGAAAGAGAGAGAGAGAGAGAGAGAGAGAGAGAGAGAGAGAGAGAGAGAGAGAGAGAGAGAGAGAGAGAGAGAGAGAGAGCGAATAAAGAAAGACTGAGAAAAGCAGCCAAAAAAGCTTTCCTGGACAAAAATTCCTCAAACACACGGAGATCGATTGCAGTTTTTAGGTTATATATAGATCTTCACATTTTCTCGACAAATAACTGTCATGCAAGCTTTTTTTCCCTTTAATATGGCACTCTATTATTTAAGGATTAACTATAAGACTATTTCTGGTGAAGTCCTCTTAGGTGGTAGAGCTTTTGTAATCACGAAATGTTAAAAGATGTATGACTTCCCTGCAATGCGCTAACCTAGAGACTCCGCGCCTTTAATACCGCGGAATAGATATATTTATATCTATGTGTGTGTTTGTGTGTGTGTGTGTGTGTGTGTGTGTGTGTGTGTGTGTGTGTGTGTGTGTGTGTGTGTGTGTGTGTGTGTGTGTGTGTGCATTAGTCTGTTTTTCTATCTGTCTATTAGTCTATCTGTTTATTTATCTATCTATTAGTCTATTAGTTGTTGGGGTAATTTAGAGAATTAAATAAGATCTCAATACACACAAACAGACAGACATATAGACGGGCAGACAGACGAATAGACAGACAAACATAGACATACACATATTGACACACATTTCGAGACACACCAGCCG
>NC_051428.1:28350583-28355583 GCF_015228065.2 Penaeus monodon | reverse complement strand
GGGGGGAGGGAAAGAGGTTTCCTATGGGGGGAGGGAAAGAGTCATGGGTTTGGATGAAAGGGGTCGAACCAACGTACTTGGGAAGGCAAATGGATGTTTTAAAGACAAAATTTTGCAAAAAAAAAAAAAAAAAAAAATCACGTGACCGACCGTGTTCCTAGAGGTTGCAGTGCGTTGTTTGACCTTTAGGGAATCGAGGTGTGGCGAGCGGTTGGTGTGAGTGCCTATATTTAGTCATTACGGTGGCTTTAGCGTTTTGTATTCCCTTGTGTTTAAGACTGGGTGTATGGTCGTGTCTAGAGTGCTGTTGCGTATGTCATTTACTTCTGTGTGTGTGGTTTCCCCAGTGTGTGTGTGTGCCTATAGGTGCGAATTTATGCATCAAGTCTGTGTTTCCATATGTTTGTACCTGTGTATGATTTTTTCCTGGATATATGCAAACACTCAGAGACACGCCTTCATGTGTACCGTGTTTCTGTTTTATTGAATTATATTTGTAATTTCTGCGGTTAATCTCGTTACGAGGTAATTGCCAAATTTCGCTTCGCTGATGGCACTGGGATATACACAATTAATTTATGTATGACGAAATAACACGATCCGGTAATAATCAGGCCAGGTCTCAAGGGATTTAAAGCCTCACAATGCGACCTTTGACCTCACCCGTGGACGGACGTCGAAAACCGGAGTGATGTCGCCGTAGACTTTTGCCAGCGCCGACGGCGTAACCGCAGCCAGGGGAGCTCTCGCCTCCTCGTTGCCATGGCGATCAAAAGTGGGCGGTATTTTAAATTAATCCGATAGCCATGTGGACAACATGGGAGTGACATTCATGATGTGCTCCACACGGTAAACATGGCAGCGTCCGGGGAATCTGATGATGCAACATTTTGGGTCGACCGTGTGGCGTGAATGCAGGTCTCGATCACAGCTGGGCGTTATCTATCAACGTGTGGTTTCATATCTGAAGTTACTTTGTACTTCGGGTCATTATTATTCTCCATATTTGTTTTCGTTTGGACAGGGAGCCAGGACTACAAGGCTATCGTATAATTATCGACGTCCAAATGGGAACGAGAGAATGAAATGATTTTGGCCTCATTTCCTGCGAACCAAGCACTAGAACTAAAAATTACACCTCAACTATTTTCATCCCCTCGGAAAGCACAGCCAAAATTTCCATTGCACCGAATTAACAGCATCCCCCCCCCCGCCATGCCGGACGAGTAGTTTTGCATTTATTGTGGTTTGTCGAGGTATGTTTACTGTGGAACTCTCGGTTTCCAGCAAGTGGTAGCGTGTCTGGGAGCAATCACTGGAGCTCCAGGCCCCTCCTGTGTCCAAGATGTGAGCTTTTCCAACCCTCATGCGTTCGTCCATTCGGTTTACGTGCATCGTCCAAGGGTTAAAGCTTATGTTTATGAAAATTCGCATTCATGGGCAGGCCCGCTATTGCTTAGCTGTGATCGCCTGATTCCGTAAACAGGCTCGTACGAAAAATTCATCTGCCGGTGTTTGTGTTCTCCCAAACATGGAATTTGATTCGCGTTTTCTTTACACTTGTCGCCTAAACTTTCCTCTCTGTTGAGACTCCGGAGGCCGTGTAGCTTTTTTTTAGAAAGAAAAATTGCCTTCCTGTGATTTATAAACCAATTTCGAAAATTGGAAAGTCAAGCAAAACTCGCGTTGATTTTAGTGATTTGTTTAACTTGCTTATTTGGATCTTCTCTTGATATTGCTGCTGCGCGACTTTCAAGATTAGAAGTTGATTGGGATATAAAGAAGAAGAGGATAAGAAGGACTACGAAAGAGGAGGAGGGAAGGAAGACGATAAAGTGTGAGAGAACAATAGAAATAACGAAAACGAATGAGATCAAAAGACAAAAGTAAATGTGTAGAGCAAGATGAAGACGAAGACGGCAGACAAAAAGAAGGCGGAGACAGACAATAAAACAAAGGAAAAGGCAGAGACGAAGAAGGAGGAGAACAAGATAAGTTGCAAGACGTAGACAAAAAGGAAAGAGAACAGGACCATAACGAAGACGAAGAAGAAGGGAAACAAAAACCGAAGGCGGAGATCAAGACAAAGAGCAGACCGAAAACAAAGAGAAAGACGACGGAGACCAAGATGAAGAAGGAGAACGAAGACGAAGAAGAACAATAAGAAGACGAAGAAAACGGGAGAACCAGACGAAGAACAAGACGAAAAAACTTAGATTACGACAAAAAAAAAAATCGAAGACGAAGAAAGCGGAGGAGAAAACGAAGTAAAACGAGAACGCAGAAAAAACGGGGCGAGCGATGACTTAGGTCCTCACCGCCGCCCCGCGACCGCCCTTGGTCTCCTGCCAGGGAAGGTGAGGCGCTGGCGGGGCGGACGGACGAACCCCGCGCGCGCCCCCACCTGCCCGCCCCAACCCGCGACGCATCTTCTGAGCCCAAGCAGCCCACCTGCCCAACCTCACCTGCCCACCTCAACCCCGACGCATCTTCTGAACACAAACAGCTTCAGCTTCTGAACTCACCAACCCACCTGAACCTACTAACTCCCCTTCCGAGCCCACCTGCCCACCCGAACCCACCAGCACATCTTCTGAACCTACCGGCCCACCTGGACCTACTAATCCACCTTTTGAATCCGCCAGGCTACCTGAATCTACGAGGCCCTTCTGAACCTAACGACCCACCTCTTGAACCTAACCGAACAACCCACCTTCCGGACCCCTCAGTCTGACGTTCTGAACTTCTGAACCTTCTCACCTGCTCACCTGAACCCAGAAGCCCACCTTTGGACCCCGCTCTCCTGCCTGAGCTTACTAATCCACCTCCTGAATCCAGTAACCCACCGGAACGTACTAGCCCACCTTCTGAATCGGTCAGCCCACCTTCTGAATTAATTAGCCCACCTAAAGTTACTAGGCCGCTTTCTGAACCCACTTTATGAGCCTGCCAGCCCACATTCTGAATTCACTAGCACACCTTCTGAACCCTTCAGCCCACCTGAACCCACCAACCTAAATTCTGAACCCCCTAGCTGGTCTCTTGAACTCACTACTCCCATTTTGAACCCTCCGACCCAAGTATACCCACCAGCCCATTCGAACCCACCACCTTCTTTTAGAACCCTGTAACCCACCTGAACCCACGGACCCACCCAACCCCGGGGAAGAGAAACACACTATACATAGACAGTGACTGTGAGGGATTTTTTTCCTCGTTATATATGGGTATAATTTTTTTTACTCTTTTGATCTCTCATCCTCTCTCCTTCCCCGTCTGTCTCTCTCCTCGCCTTTCTCTTTCTGTCTGGCTGTCTCTCCCTCTCTCTTTCTTTCATATCTTTCTTACATCGCTCTCTCTCTCTTTCTCTCTCTCTCTCTCTCTCTCTCTCTCTCTATCTATCTATCTATCTTTCTCTCTATCTATCTCCTTCCATCTATCCTCACTACTTCCTATGCACACACACGTGCACGCCCAGCACCAGACACCACACACACACACACAACACCACACACACACACACACAACCACACCACACCACACACACACCACGACAGCACAAAACACACACACACACACAACACACACACCACACACACACACACACACACACACACACACCACACACACACACACACACACATATAATATATAATAATATATACAATATATATAATAATAATATATATATATAATATATATATATAGGAGAAGATAGTTAAACATCATATACATAAAATATATTCATATGCATATAACTCCACCGCTTTCTTTCCCGTTAGTCTCCGAATAAACTATCCCTTATGGAGTTTGAGAAAACTTATGCAATTGCAGATTCTCCCAGAGAAAATCTCCGTAATACCATCTCTGCATTTTTAAGCGCTCTCTGCAGCCTTAGAGAAAAGTTCATAAACTCCACGACTTCTCTTGGTTTGCTTATTTATTCAAGCAAATCCAACATGCACTAATATAAGTCTTCATGAAAAATGTATAAATATCGTTTAAAGCAAATACAGCCTCATAACATGCAGAAGACACGGGGCGAGATTGAGAGACCGTTTTCGTTAACAATTTCTTGGGATTTTATTACGCATCGTCTCTATTCTTCTGTTTGATTGTATTCCTCTTTAATGTGTGTTTAGACAAGCGAGAGAGACAAAAACTAAAAATTGAAAAAATATACAGTGATTTTTTTTCTCTTCTTTTCTCTTTGTTTCTCTCTCTCTTCCCTCGTGTTGAATAAGCAGCTGGCATTGCCCTGGGTGCCGTTCTGTTTGTTTTCATACTATGATTGGATGTGTGACTCGTGTATCTGCAGGAGTGCCAAGGCGCGCCGGTACTTGAGCACTTATGGCACTGTGGAGTCGGCAGGCGGTGGGTAGGGGGTGAGGGAGGTTGGGGGGGCGCAAGGGGTATGGGTAGGGGGAGAGGTCACAACAGTATTCCTAAAAGGATTCTCAAAAAAGTCGCTCAATACCGGCGGAACACGTTTAAAATATTTGCAAAGTTTGACCATCGACAATCGTCACTTAACACGAAGACCCGATTGATTCGCGTAACAAAAAACATGAAAAATTCCAACATGTACAAACACGGGAAAACCATATCCAGCTTAACGAAACTTATACATTCACAGAACTTGCAAAACACTTGAAAATTCCCGAGATTCTCACAAACTGGCTTGAAAATTCACATTATCCACACAGGAGTAAACTGTTTCACAACATCTCACTTCAAGATTTAAACACCAACGTAAACTAGATAAAAAAACATCGGAGTTTTCAGTCAAAAAGATGAAATTTGTAAAGTAAAGAGTATTAGTGTTAATCATAATAAAAAATAAGATTTAGGCTGCAACTGATAAGGATAAAAACAGTATCGATAACCACGAAACATCGGTAATTATTGTGATATTAATTATGATGATTATGAAGGAAAAAAAGAAAAGAAAAAAAATTTACCATTCGACAAACTAACATCACACTCTCTCTCTCTCTCTC
>NC_051428.1:28345583-28348083 GCF_015228065.2 Penaeus monodon | reverse complement strand
ACACACACACACGCAACAAATATATATATATATATATCTATATAAATATATATATATATATATGTATATATACATATATATATATATATATATATATATATATATATATACATGTATATGTATATGTTTATGCATATATGTATATATGTACACATACAGACACACATACCCTCAATTACTCTCATAAACACAAACACACTTCCTCCCTGAATCTCCTTCCCTCTCCCACCCTCCCTCCCTCCCTCTCTCTCCCCTTATCCCTCCATTTCTCTCCCTTCCTCCCTGTCTCTCTCTCCCCCCATCCCTCCTTCTTCCTCCCTCCCTCCCTCTCTTCTCATCCCTCCATTTCTCTCCCTCCCTCTCCCCTCATCCCTCCTTCTCCCTCCCTCCCTCCCTCTCTCTCCCCTCATGCCTCCTTCCTCCCTCCCTCCCTCCCTCTCCCCTCATCCCTCCTTCTCCCTCCCCCCTAAACAACAGGGAGAAAGTCGACTGCTCGAGAGATTTTAACGTCATCCCCCCACAGCGTCGCGGGAGCATTTAAATCGTAGCCGGAGTTTCCGCTCAGAACGACAGCTTGGCAACGTTTCGAACACACCTGCCAGAGGTAAAGGGGGAGGGAGGGGCAAGGGGAGGGGGAGGGGCAAGGGAGGGGGAAGGGCAATGATGAGGGGGGCGAGGGGGAGGGGGGCAATGGGCAAGGATGAAGAGGGATAGGGAAAGGGGGAGAAGGGTGGGGTGGTGTTGGGGAGGTGATCGTGGGGAGGGGTGGAGGCGAGAGGGAAGGGAAGGGGGAATGGGGATAGGCAAAGGGCAAGTGATGGGGAAGGTAATATGGAAGGAAAGGGAGGGTGGAAAGGAGGAGAGGGGAGGGGATGAAGAAGGAGGGAAGAGTAACACTGGAGGGGGAGGGGGAGGTGGGTGGAGGATACGAATGTGGTTGTTTAAATTTGCCTTAATTTTTTTTTTCTACTTTCTGATTTTCCTCTTGATTGGCAAACATACTTCCGCCAGAACTAGGCAGAAATGCAGATTAGGTCACGTGAATTTGCATCGGCTTTGGCGAATGGGAAAACGTTTTTAGAAAAGAAAAGAAACAAAACAACAACCACAGCGCGAAGAAGCAGAAGAGGAAAAGGAAAAGGAAGAGGAAACAGAAGAAGTAGAAGAAGCAGACGAAACAGAGGAAGAAGAAGAAGACGAGAAGAAGTAGAAGAAGCAGTTGAGTGACCTGAACGTGGATGGAGAGGAGGATATTGAAAATTGATGATATGGAGAAAAAGAAGAGAGGAGAAGAGATAGATAGATAGATAGAAAGAGAGAGAGAGAGAGAGAGAGAGAGAGAGAGAGAGAGAGAGAGAGAGAGAGAGAGAGAGAGAGAGAGAGAGAGAGAACTGTTAAGCAAGGCGATTTTTGACTGCTCGCCGGATCATTCATTTAGGGAACTGTATTAGTCAAATGTAGCAGTGTGTGTGTGTGTGTGTGTGTGTGTGTGTGTGTGTGTGTGTGTGTGTGTGTGTGTGTGTGTGTGTGTGTGTGTGTGTGTGTTTGCGTTTGTGTGTGTGTGTGTGTGTGTGTGTGTGCGTTTGCGTTTGTGTGTGTGTGTGTGTGCGTATATATTTGTGTGTGTGCGTGTATGTGTGTGTGAGTATTTACACGCACACACACACACACAGATACCTAAAAGCTAACGTAAAAAAATGCGAAAAAAGGAGTTGGCAAAGAGTGTTAGACAAGTGAAATTGGCAAAGTTTAGCTGGTATATGGAAGACGCCCCCCCCCAAAAAAAAAAAAAAAGGTTTGTACCGAGCAGACTCAGCGAAGCAAAGCCATTGTTTATGGGCATTCCCTGGCCGATAACGGGAGAGCGAAACGGTCTTGCCTCTTCTTAGTTGTCTTTAAATTCCTAACAAACAGGTTGGAGAGAGAGAGAGAGAGAGAGAGAGAGAGAGAGAGAGAGAGAGAGAGAGAGAGAGAGAGAGAGAGAGAGAGAGAGAGAGAGAGAGAGAGAGAGAGAGAGAGAGAGAGAGAGAGAGAGAGAGAGAGAGAGAGAGAGAGAGATGAGAGAGGGATGGAGGGGAGGGAGGGAGGGAGGGAGGAGAGAGAGAAGGAGGTAGAAAGATAGATGGTCATATATATATATATATATATATATATATATATATATATATATATATATATATATATATATATATATATATTTATACATAAACATATATATATAATATATATATATATATATATATATATATATATATATATATATATTATTTTATTTATTTATTTATTTATAGATAGATAGATAGATAGATTGATAGATAGATAGATAGAGATAGATATACACATACACACACAGATACACATACAGAGCGTGAGAGAGAGAGAAAAAAGAAAAGAAAAGAAAAAGAAAACAACAGAAAGAAGATAAAGAAAAACATTAAGGAAAGAAAGAAATTTGCAATATTATAAAACGAGAGATAGACAGATAGACAGATAGATAGAT
>NC_051428.1:28323083-28328083 GCF_015228065.2 Penaeus monodon | reverse complement strand
CATCGGGGTGGTGATGGCCTACGTTTCTCTGTATAGAGAAAGCCTACAAATAAAGATGATTAATCCATTACTACTCCGCCCACAGCAACAAAACGAAATCTGGTGTTGTGATTGGCTTCTTCCTCAGAGCACTGAGGATCTGCAGCCCTGAGTTTCTCGAGGATGAGGTTGCCTATATAATTAGTTCTTTCATGAAACACAAGTATCCTAGAGGCTTCCTGCTAAACCTCAGAAAGAAGACGGAGAGCATACTTGTAAGTGCAGATCTTCTAGTAATGTTCTCATTTTACCGCCATGCAACATTTCCCAGGCGATCAGCAGATACTTCGGCAAGACAGCGAGAATCGCCAGCACATCCGGGGAAAAGATACATGACTTAATACGTGACAGAAAGCAACCCGAAAGCAACCCTTGTAGTGTTGTGTATCGCATACCCTGCAGAGGTTGCGATACAGCATACTTTGGGGAAACAGGCCGTGGTTTCAGCACCAGGATCAGCGAACATCGAGCTGACATCCGTCACCACAGAACTTCCAATGCCATGGTGGTACATGTAGATGAAGCTGGACATCTACCAAACTGGAAGGACGCAGAAATAGTCCATGGAGAACTGAACAAACTAAAAAGAAAAATTATGGAAGCAGCATACATCGCGACGGAGTGTAATGTCAACACGGCATCGGGCAGGTTCAGATTATCCAAGGTCACGGCAACAATTATGCAAGCAATGAATAGGAAGTCACAGTCAGGTATTTGGTCAGCTCACGCCTGATATATATTTTCTTTGTAATTTCTCTGATATATGTATTTCTGACGAAGACACAATCGAAACCAGTCAAATACATCTCTTGTATTCTGAAGATATTCATTCTCAGTCATACCTTTTATTCATCTGTCAATATGAATACGGTTCAATAATGATAATAAAATTGAAATAATAACAACGATACTGCTACTACTACTAGTAAAAACGATAATAGTAAGAATGATAATAATGATGATTATGGTAAAAAAGAGAGTGATAATAATGATAACATAATGATAATTAACAGATATAGTGATAATAACGATAGTAATAGTGATGATGATGATGATGGTGATGATGATGATGATGACGATGACGGTGATGACAGTAATAATTATAATAGTGATGATAATACTACTGATAATAATCATAATGATAAAAATAATAGGAGTAACAACAACAAAATAATAACAATAACAACAATGGTAGAAATAATGAAAATTATATTACCGATATTATCATTAAGAATATCATCAACAATAACACCACAAAAAAAAAGAAAAAAGTAACCACAAAAGTAATGATAATGAGAAACAAAACCATAACGAAATTGAAGAGTAAGGAAAAGAAATAAGAAAGAAATAAAAGAAAAATAAAGAAAGCTACAAACGTCAGACGAAGAAATATAGTGAACATAAACGAAAGATGAGAACAGACATAATGGGTAATAACGCTGACGAAAAACTGCAATAACAAAGGATAATAACCGCGAGAAGCAAGATTAAATAATAATAAATGTAAGGTTGAGAGGAGAGTGAGTGAGAGAGAGAGAGAGAGAGAGAGAGAGAGAGAGAGAGAGAGAGAGAGAGAGAGAGAGAGAGAGAGAGAGAGAGAGAGAGAGTAGGAGAGTAGTCTAAGTTTTATGACTTAACATATGCTGTAAAAAAGAAGGGGGGATGATAAAGAGAAAGAGAGAAAGGAAGGAGAGGGAGACAGAGAGGTAGACTGAGAGATTGGTAGACAGAGAGGTAGATTGAGAGACTGGTAGACAGACTGATAGATAGAAATAGAGATAAACAGATAAACAGAGAGCGATGATGAGAGTAGAGAGAGTAGATGAGAGTAGAGAGTAGAGAGAAGAAGAGAGAGAGAAGAGAGAGAGAGAGAGTAATAAGGAGATAGATAGATAGATAGATATATAGATAGATAGATAGTAGAGAGGAGAGAGAGAGAGAGAGAGAGAGACAGAGAGAGAGAGGAGAGAAAGACAGAAATAAAAAAGAAAGAGAGAAAGGAATTAAGAGATAGATAGATAGATAGAAAGAACGCGAGAGAGAAAGAAATAAAAGGGAGAGGAACAGACAAACAAAACTATGAAACCGACACATCCAGCAAGGCAGACGGTTCATAAACCAGCCTTTAATTAAGCCCCTGAAACAGTTTGAAGTGAAGATGAAGCAACAATTTTTAACACGAGTAAGACCAAACGTTTGAAGGAGGCGGAAACGCGACGAGCGAAAACGCAACTAGGGCCTTCCATGTAAACGCTCATATTAATACACATAAAATCCCACACACAGACACATACTTACACATACATAGGTATTAGATGTAAATGCGAGGACGACGTGGCCCTCAGGATGGCAAGGGAGAGGAAAAGGAGGCACCGCACTTACCCGACTGAGGTTTCTTTGTTCAGCACCTGAAAAGAGCAAGACCGGCCTCGTCCCGCCACGACAGCCTCGAGAGCAGAAGGCAAAATCGCTCACTTCAGCAAAATGAAGTTGATCCTCAAAGACCTTTCCGTCAGACATTCGTCTTCCTGGCGTCACGAATACCTGAACATCTTCCCTCGTTTCCATTCGTCTCGCAGTTCATCCAAGACCGGCGTCTGTGCGATCTTGTGGGGCATCTCCGTCGGCGCCTTCGTCGTCGGATGACTCCCAGTCGATGAAGCTGACTCCACGAGACTACCGAACAGCGATAACCGAAGAATCATCCGGAGTATATGAATCGCTTTTGAATCTGTAGAGTAATATCATAATATGGCTTTTAACCCAAGTTGTTTTCCACACCTCGTTTTAAATTACGTTAAATCTTAACCACGTACTGAATGGGACAGAGCACTCTGAGCGCTCCGTCGATTCCATTAACAAATCTAGCCTTCACTCCTTTTCATCTCAATGGAGATAACGAGAGAAGAGATGAAAATGTAATTGAAAACCTCCGTGGCACAGGCTTCAGTAATCGAGACTGCGATGCGATCCTCCTGTCAAGTAAGGATATAAATTTATGGCAAAATGATTCCTTATAAGAAATTATGGTGTTAGCCTATACGTACAGAGTGTAGTGACCAGTTTTGATACTTTAACAGAACGGTACCATAACATTAATAATTCTGATAAGTATGATGTCATACCTAGTTTCTAATTTACTAGGTACAAATATACCTATGCCAATATAGCGGCGGAGCATTACATTTATTTAATTTGGTCCAGGATAACATTCAGCAGGATATGTCTCTACAATATCCTCATGCAGGTAACCTAAAGAGAAACTACATCTCCAATCGTAATGATTTTTAAACAAGTAGCCCAGCCAGGGCCTTCTGAAACCCAGAATGTAATCCTCCTCATGCTGAAGCCGAAAGTAACAGCACGAGCGACTTTAGCCGGAATTACTTGAAACTTTAGGAAACCGGCGTTCACAATGCTATCACTAATTCATCGCTTCGGTTTTATCACTACTGCAAAAGCAAATCGAATTTCCAAACCACTGATCACACTTGGTTTGCTGAAATTAGCAAACTACGAAACACTGATGATAGCTATTAGACAACCATCGGCTATTTCTATTTTGTTTCATATATATTAATTTTTAAATATATTTATATTTATTACTATCATCATATTCTTAGCACATGCGCACTACAGTCTGAAGGCTTCGGTGTCTGTCTGTGATCATCAAGGTTTGGTGGTGGACTGGAGTAGATGAATTGACCTTGGAGTGGATTTACATCAGATTCAATTAATAGTAGTTGTTCGGAGTAGGTTCCGGATTCTGGCCGGGTGAAGGGTAGATTAAGAGTAGATTACTGGCAACGGCTGAAAAATGAATGCCTACTTTTGGGTATAAAATATTTGAGGAGATTTTGAGATGTAGAGAATAATAAGTAAAAAAAAAGAAGGAAAGAAAGAAATTCAATGCTGTCAGTATATCATTCAATAAACATTTCAGTATTTTTGAGGAGATACTGTCAAACAAATTATCTGACACGACGACCTCTTTCAAAACTTTAATATCAGCCTGATACTGCTAACCATTCTTCCCTCTTATATTACGCAACAATAAATATCATTAATATCACTCATTAATTCCAGACATTCTGCTTTAGCTCATGAAGTTGTATAGAAAAACATTACCAGGCTTTTTTTGTAACCATTATCTATTAGCAAGGAGCAAAACTGATAAACATGAGATGTTTATGAAGCGAGTGGTGACTCGAGGACCCCAAAACCCCGGGGACGCCAAGCCTGTTCTCAAGAGCCGCTTAGACGTCAGACTATTACGTAAATTTAAGTACCGATTTTGTGATGTTGGCAGAGTGTAATTGCGGTTATTATCAGTAAATGTCTGTTCTCGTGAAATTGGGCAGAAATGTAATAATTTAAGAAAATGATAGCTATTTCGGTTGTGAATGTGTTTATATATATATATATATATATATATATATATATATATATATTTCTTAAAAAAAAACAAAAAACAATAAATGCTATTTACTCTTCTTTAGAATTCTTACAGGACCCTTCTTTCTGAAATTACTGATTAGATTTAGCCTTGTGTTGATTTATAGTTGCACATTCATAAAACCAATGGGGTCGCGGTCACGGCTCGAGGTGCGTGCTTGGGGTCACAAGAAAAAGGGTTCAGAACCACTGCCATAGAAGCGAATAGTCCACTTTAGGAAGAATTACCCCGGATGTACCCCAAGGGTCTCATATATATTGTTCTTGTTTTGTTTTAAAAATGCTCTTTGCAGCTGACGCAAATACCTTACAAATGTTATTACTAACAGCTTGTTAGCACAGGGATCAAAGTTAATACTCTAATTTTGTCAAGGACACATTAGTTATTAACCTGATGGCGATACACTTTGTTAATAAACGTTGATATACGTATTAACGATGTTACGTTGTGCAATATTTTTAGGAATTATTCTAGAATATGAATCATATGATCGTTCATAAGACTA
>NC_051428.1:28308083-28310583 GCF_015228065.2 Penaeus monodon | reverse complement strand
GGTATCTCTATGATCCATTGGAAATTATTGGAAAATGCTGATGCTATGGATAATTACAGCACATAATTTTAATGATAATATGATTAACAGAGCCATGGAGTCCGGTAATGATGAGATATCGATCTGCTTTAGCGTGGGAAGAGAGAGAGAGAGAGAGAGAGAGAGAGAGAGAGAGAGAGAGAGAGAGAGAGAGAGAGAGAGAGAGAGAGAGAGAGGAGAGAGGAGAGAGAGAGAGAGAGAGAGTGGTATAAAAAAAAAGAATACGAAATTCTACCACAATTCACTTTAATGTGTTTGACCCCTTACTCTCTCTCTCTCTCTTATTCTCTTTCTCTTCTTTCTTCCTCCCTCTTCATCCATCCCTATCCTCTCTCCCTCTCTTTCTTTTTTTCTCTCTCTTCCTTACTCCCTCCTTTCTTCATTCACCCGTCTCTCTTCTTCACCCCCCCCCTTTTCCTCACTTATCTTTCCCCCCTCTTTCTTCCTCTTTTCCTCCCTCTTTTCCATCCCCCTTCTTTCCCCCTCTTTCTTTCCTCTCTCTCTCCCTCCCTCTCTTTCATCCCCCTTTTCTCCCTCTCTCTCTCTGTCTCCCTCTCTCTCTACCCTGAGAAATGACGCGCCGCAAGGAGACAAGGTCACGTACTGTACCACAATCCTCAAGCTACGAAATGAGGCGACTGAGGAGAGGTTATCTTGCGGGCAGAAAGAGGAAGGGGCGAGGCGTTGGTGGAGGGAGGAAGGGGCGAGGCTTTGGTGGAGGGAGGAAGGGCGAGGCGTTGGTGGAGGGGGAAGGGGCGAGGCGTTGGGTGGAGGGAGGAAGAGGCGAGGCGTTGGGAGGGAGGAAGAGGCGAGGCGTTGTGGAGGGAGGAAGAGGCGAGGCGTTGGTGGAGGGAGGAAGGGGCGAGGCGTTGGTGGAGGGAGGAAGAGGCGAGGCGTTGGTGGAGGGAGGAAGGGGCGAGGCGTTGGTGGAGGGAGGAAGAGGCGAGGCGTTTGGTGGAGGAGGAAGAGGCGAGGCTTTGGTGGAGAAAGGGAAGGGGGGAGCGTTTTGGTGGAGGGAGGAAGAGACGAGGCGTTGGTGGAGGGAGGAAGAGACGAGGCGTTGGTGGAGGGAGGAAGGGGCGAGGCGTTGGTGGAGGGAGGAAGAGGCGAGGCTTGGTGGAGGGAGGAAGAGGCGAGGCGTTGGTGGAGGGAGGAAGAGGCAAGGCTTTGGTGGAGAAAGGAAGGGGCGAGGCGTTGGTTGGAGGGAGGAAGAGACGAGGCGTTGGTGGAGGGAGGAAGGGGGGAGGCGTTGGTGGAGGGAGGAAGGGGCGAGGCGTTGGTGGAGGGAGGAAGGGACGAGACGTTGGTGGAGGGAGGAAGGGGCGAGGCGTTGGTGGAGGGAGGAAGGGGCGAGGCGTTGGTGGAGAGAAAAAGGCAGGCGTTGGTGGAGGGAGGAAGGGACGAGGCGTTGGTGGAGGGGGGAAGGGCGAGGCTTGGTGGAGGGAGGAAGGGCAAGGCGTTGGGGAAGGGAGGAAGGGGCGAGGCGTTGGTGGAGAGAGGAAGGGCGAGGCCCTTGGTGGAGGGAGGAAGGGGGGGCGTTTTGGGGGAGGGAGGAAGGGGCGAGGCGTTGGTGAAGGGAGGAAGGGGCGAGGCGTTGGTGGAGGGAGGAAGGGGCGAGGCGTTGGTGGAGGGAGGAAGGGGCGAGGCGTTGGTGGAGGGAGGAAGGGGCGAGGCGTTGGTGGAGAGAGGAAGGGGCGAGGCGTTGGTGGAGGGAGGAAGGGGCGAGGCGTTGGTGGAGGGAGGAAAAGGCGAGGCGTTGGTGGAGGGAGGAAGAGGCGAGGCGTTGGTGAGGGAGGAAGGGGCGAGGCGTTGGTGGAGGGAGGAAGAGGCGAGGCGTTGGTGGAGGGAGGAAGGGCGAGGCGTTGGTGGAGGGAGGAAGAGGCGAGGCGTTGGTGGAGGGAGGAAGGGGCGAGGCGTTGGTGGAGAAAGGAAGAGGCGAGGCGTTGGTGGAGGGAGGAAGGGGCGAGGCGTTGGTGGAGGGAGGGGAAAAGGCGAGGCGTTTTGGTGGAAAGGGGGGAAGAGGCGAGGCGTTTGGTGGGGGGAGGGAAAAGGCGAGGCTGTTGGGAGGGAGGAAGAGGCGAGGCGTTGGTGGGGAGGAAGAGGCGAGGCTTGGTGGAGGGAGGAAGGGGGGAGGCGTTGGTGGAGGAGGGAAAAGGAGGCGTTTGGTGAGGGGGGAAAGGGGCAGGCGTTGGTGAGGGAGGAAGAGGCGAGGCTTAGGTGGAGGAGGAAGAGGCGAGGCGTTGGTTTGAGGGAAGAAGAGGCGAGGCGTTGGTGGAAGAGGAAGAGGGGAGGCGTTGGTGGAGGGAGGAAGAGGCGAGGCGTTGGTGGAGGGAGGAAAAGGCGAGGCTTGGTGGAGAGAGGAAGGGGCGAGGCTTTGGTGGAGAGAGGAAGGGGCGAGGCTTTGGTGGAGTGAGGAAGGGGCGAGGCGTTGGTGGAGGGAGGAAGGGGCGAGCCGTTGGTG
>NC_051428.1:28296761-28297983 GCF_015228065.2 Penaeus monodon | reverse complement strand
AAGAAAAAAAAAACGAAAAAAAAAAAAAGATAAAAAGAAAAAAAGAGAAAAAAAAAAAATAGAAAAAAATAAAAGTAAAAAAATAAAAAAGAACAAAAGAAAAAAAAAAAAAAGAGAAAAAAAAAAAAAAAAAAAAAAAAAAAAAAAAAAAAAAAAAAAAAAAAAAAAAAAAAAAAAAAAAAAAAAAGAAAAAAAAAGAGAAAAGAAAGAAAAGATAGAGGGGGGAAAAAAGGGAGAGAAAAAAAAAGAAGAGAGAAAAAAGAAAAGGGAAAAAAAAAAAAGGGTTTTTTTAAAAATTGTGCGCTGCCCTTTCCCTGCGGTCCATATCCCCCCCCTTTTTATTTGGCCGTAAAGTGACTTCGGTGCGAACCTTTGGGCGCATGGAAAGGATGGTGTTTAAAATTGGCTGTGTCTACGATCATTATTATTTTTTTCGTTTTATTTTTTTTTTTGGTTTAGTATAATTTGCATGCTAATGAATTAACTCTATTTATTGAATTTCTTGTGTGTTATTTTTATGCCCTTGTATCTTGAGATAATTTTAAAGCTTATTACAGGTCCAACATTAAAAAGGGGGGTGAGGGGGGAGGAGTGGAGGGGAGGGGAGAGGGGAAGGAAAATGGAAGGGAAAATTGAAGAGAGGAAAAAGGGCAAAAAAGGGATAAATTAAGGTAAAACAAAGGGGGAGATAGAATAGGTGAATTGAAGGTGGGGAATCTGCTTCGCCCTCACTCGGATATTCCCGTTAAAGATTTTTTTTTTATGAAATTCCCCTTGTAAGGGTAAACGATAGTGTTGATCATAATGACGATGTGAAGGTCATGGGAAAAGATGATTGTGTTTGAATATGAAAACGATAATAATATAATGATAAAAAATGATAACAAAAAAATAAAACAAAAATGATGATAAAAGATGATAAAATATAATGATGACAAAAATGATGATGATGATGATAATAATAAGAAAAAAATAACAAAAACAATAATATAATAATAATAAAAATAATAAAAATAATATAATAATAAAAATAATAATAATATAATATAAAAAATAATAAAAAAAAGAAGAAAGATGATAAAAATGATAACGATAATACAATAGTAATGATAAACAATATAACGATGATAACGATAATGTGTAAAGATAATAAGTAATAATAAAAGTGTGATGATAAGATAAATGTTATAAAAAAGTTAAAATTATTAGTATAATTAATGAT
>NC_051428.1:28276761-28281761 GCF_015228065.2 Penaeus monodon | reverse complement strand
TTTTTGCTTTTTCCTCGCCGACGGATACGGATGCAGCTGCCAACAGTCTTTAAAAAGCGTTTTTTATCCCAGAACTTCCTTTTTAGGGGGTCGGAAACTTTTGGGGGGGGGGGGGGGGGCAGGGGCGAGGGGGTCGTGTTCATAGGTGATCCGGAAATTAAAAACCTAAATGGAAACTTGGAAAAGGCAAAAACAAAATACAAAAATTTGTAACATGCAAATATCCCATACATAAATACACATACAGTTGTGTGTGGGTGTGTTTTGTGTGGGTGGGTGTGTGGGGTGAAATGTATGTGTTGTGGGGTTTGGGGGTGTGTGTGTGTGTGTGGAGATGATAGATAGATAGATAGATAGATAGAGGGGAAGAGAGGAAGAGAGAAGAGGAGAGAGAAAGAGAGAGAGGGGAGAGAAAGAGGGGAAAAAGAGAGAGAGAGAGAAAAGAGAGAGAGAGAGAGAGAGAGAAGAGAGAGAGGAGAGAAAAGAGTGGCTCTCTCCCCTCTCTTTTTTTCTCTCTCTCTCTTTTCTATTTATATTATTTTATATTATAATACACAAACACACACACCACACACACACACACACACCCCACACAACACACCCACCACACCACACACCCCCACAAAAAACACAAACACACACACACACCACACACACACACACCCATAACACACACACACACACACAAACATACACACCCACACACACACACACAAAAAAAAACACACACACCCACACACAAATTACACACCCCACACACACACACACACACACACACCCAACACACACACACACACAAATATATTATATATATATAAAATTTTATATATATATATATATATATATATATATATTATAAATATATATAATAAAATATATATGAAATGTATACAAAAAACACCCACACACACACAACCCACCCCACACACACCCCAACAACACAACCACACACACACACAAAAAAAAAAAAACACACCCCCACACACAACACACATATAAAATTTTATATATATATATAAAATATATATATATATATTTATATATATATAAAATATTACATAAAACACATGAATATTTTTTACACATAAAACCACACACACAAAACACATACACACACAAAACCCACACACACACACAAATAATTATATTTATTAATATATATATAAAATTTTATATATAATATTAAAATAAAAATAGATAGATAGATAGATAGATAGATAGATAGATAGTTTATAGATATATAGTTTAATAGATATATATAGATTTTAATATAATATAGTAGATAGAAAGATGATGATAATAAAATAGATTAGTGATAAAATAGATAGATAGATATAGATATTGATATAGAATAGATCACACACCACCGGGCCGTTTAAGTAAGACCCAAAATAAAGGGTTCAAGTTAAATAAAAATTGTAAATCAAAGCCCCGCCAAAACACACACAGACCCAAAGTCGGGCTTTTTCTTTTCTCGGGCCTCTCTCTTCCCCCAACCCCTCTCGCCTCTCTCTGGGGCTCCCTCTCCCCTCTCTCTCCTCCCCTCCCCTTTCCCTGTCTCAAAAAACGGCCTTCATAAAGGGGATAAAAAGTTCTCAGAAAAAAAATTTTCCCCCAGGAAATCTTATAAGCCTCCGGGGAGTTTAAGGCTTTTTACGTCCGGAAAAATTTCCCGGCCTCTTTTTTCTTATTTTCCTTAGGGGAAAGACAGGGGTATATATAATATAATATATATATATATATATAATAAAATATATATATATATATATATAATATTAATATATATATATATATATATATATTTTGGGGTTGTGTGTGTGTGTGGTGTGAAAACCCTCCTCATTGGGCCTCCCAAACGCCATACTTCTCCTCTTGTTTTTTTTGTTCTTTTTTTTTTTGGTTTTTTATCCGGGTTTTCTTGTGCGCCCTTTCTATGTTTTTGGGGGACGTATATGTGCGTGCCCGTGCGCAAAAATATATATGTGTATATACGATTCGATATACTTGTGTAATATTTCATGCAGCAAGTGAGCGAGTGTGAAAAGGAAAAAAGAGAAAATTTTTCGAGCGAGAGTGAGAGTGCGAGTAAAAGATGGAGAAGCAGAGAGAAAGGTAGATAGATAGGGTAGATGGAGAGAGAAAGAGAGAAAGAAAGAGAGAGAGGAGGGAGCAGGAGAGAGGAAGGGGAGAAAGAGAGAGAGAGAAGAAAAGAAAAGAGAGAGAGAAAAGAGGAGAGAGAGAAAAGAGAGAGAGAGAGAGAGAGAAAAAGAGAGGAGAAGAGAAAGGGGAGAGGGGAGAGGGGAGAGGAGAGGAATAATTTTAATAACGATTTAGAAAGCAAAATGGTATTGAAAAAAGGAGATAAAAATAACATTTAATAAAAGTAATAAAAGCATTAAAAATAAAAAAAACACCACCACCCCCAAAAAATAATAAAATGATAATAATAAAAAAATAATAATAAAAAATAAAAATAATAATAATGATAATAATAATAATAATAATAATAATAAAAAAAATAAAAATAATATAATGTAATAAACAAAAAAAAATAATGATAATAAAAATAATAAAAATGTATAAGAAATGATAACAAAAAAAAAAACAAAAAAAATAACAAAAACAATGTGGGTTTTAAAATAAAAAAAAGGGGAAAAAAAAAATAATGAAAAAAGAAATTTAAAGGGGAAATAAATTTATAATAATTTAAAGTAACCCAAAAAAAAAATTATAATCATAAACATGATAATTTAAAAATGTAAAACAACAAAAATCATCATCATAATTATGAAAAAAAAAAAAAATTTAAAAAACAATTTAAAGAAATAAAAATAAAAATAACAAAATAAAAATCTGTTTTCCCATGCCTTTTTTAAAAAACGGAAAAAGGAAAAAAAAGGAATTTAAAAATTACGCTTATAATAAAAAAAAACTTTTCATAACGATTTAAAAGGGTTAAAAGATTTTTTCCCCTACCAGAAACAGTTTATCGTGTGCCTTCCTTGCCCCCAATTTGGACGGGGGGGAAGCGGGGTTTCACGGGCCCAATCCCCTTTAAATTTAAGAGGGATCAGGGGGCTTTGGGGGCGGAGGGGAGACGGAGATGAGGCGAAGAAGAAATTTTTTAAAGCAACATCATAAACAACTTTTGATTTTATTTTAAAGTACATACATGTTTATTTTCCTGTTTTAAGTCGTAAGATATATACTGACCTATAAAAGTGGATTTGTAGGTTTATAGATCAACAGGGGGTAGGGAATAGTGGGACGGATAGATAGGGGTTTGGGAGATTTTGATTGGGCCCGATAGTTCGATAGATACACTTTCACCTAAAAAATTTTTATAAAAAAAAAAACAAAAACAAAAAAACAAATAAGAAGCTTTTTTAATAAACATAATTGAATATGTGATCCTTTTCGCGAAACAATGTCAACAATGACAATAACAACAAAGTAGATAAATGAACGGAAGACACATATAATTATAAAGATGAATGTTTTAAAAAAATGAAAAAATAAAGAATAAAAATTTAAGGAGAGAAGGAATAGTGAGAATTTTTGAAAAAAAAAAGACCCAATAAAAAAAGAAGAATGAGAAAGAGAGGAGAGAGAGAGAGGGGAAGAGAGGGGGAGAGAGGGAGGGGGAGGGGAAGAGAGAGAGAGAGAGATAAAGTGTGTGTGTTGTGTGTGTTGTGTTTTGTGTGTGTGTGTGTGTGTGGGGTGTGTGTGTGTGTGTGTGTGTGTGTTGTGGTGTGTGGTGAGACAGAAGAGAAGAGAGAGAGAGAGAGGGGAGGGAGAGAGAGGAGAGAAGAGGGGAGGGGGGGAGAGAGAAGAGAGAAAAGGGGCCCAGAGAGAGTGGTTGTTGTGCGTGGGGCGTGTGTTGGGGTGTGTGTGTGTTGTGTGTGAGAAGAGAGAGAGAGAGGAAAGAGGGGAGGAGAGAGAGGGGAGAGGGGGCGAAGAGAAAGGAGGAGAGAGGGGAGAGAGAGAGAGATTAAAAATGTGTGTGTGTGTGTGTGGTGTGTGGTGTTTTTGTGCTGTTTGGTTTGTGTGGGAGAGAGAGAGAAGAGAGAGAGAGAGAGAGAGAGAAGGAAGATAAAGTTGTGTGTGTGTGGGGTGTGTTTTGTGTGTGTGTGTGTGGTGTGTTGTGTGTGTGGGAGTGTGTGTGTGTGTGTGTGGTGGGGTGAGAGAGAGAGAGGAGAGAGAGAGAGAGAAAGAGGGAGAAGAGAAAAAAAGAGAGAGAGAGAGAGAGAGAGAGAGAAAAGGGGAGAGGAGAGAGAGAGGGGAGGGGAGAGGGGAAAGGGGAGAGGGGGAGAGAGAGAAAAATGGTGTGTGTGGGGTGTGTGTGTGTTTGTGTGTGGGTGTGGTTGTGTGGGTGTAAGAGAGAAAAGGAGGAGAGAGGAGAGAAGGGGAGAGAGAGGGGAGGGGGAGAGAGAGAGAGAGAAAAGAGAGAGGAAGAGAGAGAGAAAGGAGGAGAGGAGGGAGAGAGAGAGAGGAGAGAGAGAGAGACGGAGAGAGAGGAGTGAGAGAGAGAGAAGGGGGAGAGAGGGGGAGAAGATGAGAAAAGGGGAGAAAAAAGAGAGAGAGGGGAAAAGAGAAGGAAAAGAGAGAGAGGGAGAGAGAGAGAGAGAGAGGAGAGAGAGAGGAAAAGAGGGGGAGAAAAGTGAGAGAGAAATGAGCGGAGAGAGAAGAGAAAAGAGAGAGAGATTTGATGGGTAGATGGGGGGTAGATTTCGGGGGGCAGAAGTTATAGATACACTTTCACCTAAATAATTCTATAAAGAAAAAAACAAAAACAAACAAACATATAAGAAGCTTTTTTAATAAACATAATTGAATATGTGATCCTTTTCGCGAAACAATGTCAACAATGACAATAACAACAAAGTAGATAAATGCCCCAAGAACCCCAAAAAATTATAAAGAAAGAATTTAAGAAATTTGGGGAAAAAAAAAAATAAATGGAAAAGGGGAGAAAGGAAAATTATGAGAATTCTGAAAAC
>NC_051428.1:28207427-28219927 GCF_015228065.2 Penaeus monodon | reverse complement strand
CGCTCCAACCCGCATCGCTGGACTTGGTACAGCGATATGGGTACAGTGGCCAAGGAGATTGACCATATTCTTGTTAGTACGTGATGGAGGATCCTCCAGAACTGCAGGGTTTACCGGAGTGCCGAGTTCTGTGGCACCGACCATAGGCTGGTTGTGGCTACCCTGCGGGTCCACTTCAAAACTCCCCGTCCCTCCAGTGGCCACCCTAAGGTGTTTCACCTGGACAGACTAAGGGAAGTGGAGTCCATTGGCGTACGCCCGAGGGCAAGGCAGAATTCCAACTCCCTGGAGACATTAGAGGACACTAAAGCGTGTCACAAGGCTCGGCTGAATGGGAATCAAGTCTTGGGTCGTTCCATGGTGCGTAGGGCTCTGACACTGCTGAGAAGGACAAGGAACAGTTCATCAGGAATCTTGCTGAGGAGATCGAAGGCCATTTCTTGGTAAGTGACCCTCGACCTGCCTACCAAGCCCTGAGAAAACTGAACTCTAAGCCCTCCTCACAGATGACTGTTGTCCGATCAGCGGATGGACGGATCATCTCAGATCATGTTGGGGTTCGTGAATGTTGGGCTGAGTATTTTGAACAGTTGTACCAGGTAGACCCTCCAACAGTTAGCTTGGATGCAAGTGATGTCTCAGTGCCTATGCCAGACCCACCCATCAATGAGGAACCTCCTACCCTAACAGAGGTTAGGCTAGAGATTTCCAAGCTGAAGAGTGGGAAAGCTGCAGGCATATGTGATATCCCTGCTGAACTGCTAAAGGCTGGGGGTGAACCTATGGCTCGGGGCCTGCATACAGTCCTGACTGCCATTTGGCAGTCTGGTACCATTCCCCCTGACCTGTTGAGGGGCGTGGTCATCCCTCTCTGGAAGGGGAAAGGGGATCATTGGGATTGTAGCAACTACCGTGGCATTACACTGCTCAGCATACCAGGCAAGGTTCTCTCCCACATTCTTCTGAAATGGATCCGCATCCACCTACTGAGGCATCAGAGACCGGAGCAGTCTGGATTTACTCCTGGCAAGTCCACGATAGACCGTATACTAGTGCTTCGAGTAATTGTGGAACGCCGTCGTGAGTTTGGACGTGGGTTGCTTGCAGCCTACATCGACCTCAAGAAGGCGTTTGACTCGGTGCATCGGGAATCGCTATGGGAGATCCTGAGGCTAAGGGGAATTCCAACACAGATTATTGGCCTGATAGCAAGCCTCTATACTGGTACTGAAAGTGCTGTAAAGTGTGGTGGGGGTATGTTGAACTTCTTCCCTGTTAATTCAGGGGTGAGGCAAGGCTGCGTCCTTGCACCAACACTTTTCAACACTTGTATGGACTGGATAATGGGCGGAGCTACTAGCCAAAGTCAGTGTGGAGCAACACTGGGCAATATTAAGGTCTCAGACCTTGACTTTGCCGATGATGTTGCCATCCTATCTGAGTCCTTGGAGTCACTTGTGGCGGCTCTTGATGCATTTAGCAATGAGGCGAAGCCCTTAGGCCTAGAGGTCTCCTGGACCAAGACCAAGATCCAGGACTTTGGGGGCCTGTTAGGTTAACCCGTCCAGTCGATACATGCTTGCGGCGAGGACGTTGAAGTTATAGAAAGTTTTACATACCTTGGTAGCGTAGTCCATATCTCTGGGTTGTCAGACCAGGAAGTCAGTAGACGGATTGGTCTGGCAACAGGAGCCATGAACTCGATCAACAAGAGCGTTTGGAGATGTCGGTACATATGCAGAAGGACCAGGCTGCATGTCTTCAAGGCCTTGATACTGCCAGTTTTGCTCTATGGAAGCGAAACCTGGACGCTATCCAGTGTCTTGGAATCTTGCCTTGATACCTTTTGTAACAAGTTCCTTCGCCGGATCATGGGGTACAGTTGGCAGGACCACGTGGCATGGGACCTGTTACTTGCATAATCCGGGATCGCCAACTCAGGCTATATGGCCACCTAGCTCGCTTCTCTGTGGACGACCCTGCCCATCAGGTTGTCTCTCTGCGAGACAACCCTGGGTGGAGGAGACCTGTGGGACGACCTAGGAGATCATGGCTTGGGCAGCTCGACGAGACCTGTCGCGAGGAATTAGAGATGGGCCGTGTGCCTGCCTGGAGACTCGCCTCGAGGGATCCTCGTGGCTGGAAGCGAAGGGTGGATGCGGCCATGCGCCCCCGCCGGCGTTAGCCCCTTGATGATGATGATGATGATTATATACATACATATATATATATATATATATATATATATATATATATATATATATATATATATATATATATATATATATATGTGTGTGTGTGTGTGTGTGTGTGTGTGTGTGTGTGTGTTGTGTGTGTGTGTGTGTGTGTGGTTGTGTGTGTGTGTGTGTGTGTGCGTATATGTATGTGTGTGTGTGTGTGTGTGTGTGTGTGTGTATGTATATATATATATATATATATATATATATATATATATATATATAAATATATATATATATATATATATATATATATATATATATATATATATATATATATATACATACACCACACACACACACACACACACACACACACACACACACACACACACACACACACACACACACACACACATATATATATATATATATATATATATATATATATATATATATATATATATATATATATGTATATATATATATATATATATATTTTTTTTTTTTTTTTTTTTTTTTTTGTGTGTGTGTGTGTGTATGTGTGTACACACACACACACGCACGCACGCACGCACGCACGCACGCACGCACGCACGCACGCACACACACACACACACACACACACACACACACACACACACACACACACACACACACACACACACGTACACACACACACACACACACACGTACACACACACACGCACACGTACATACACACACACACAAACACATATGTGTGTGTGTTTTGCCTGTGTGTGCTTGCGAAGGGGGTTGATCTCAGTGATCAGCTAGCCCGATCACACAGATCTACGAGAAAATGGTACAAAAAATCTTTTCAATCCCCTGGCCATGGCTGTGGTCAACTTCCTCGCCGTGCACAAGGTCCTTGGCGGTAAAATGGAGGAAGCCACCTTCAAATTAGAGGCTTGCTGCAGGAGGAAAGCGCCAAGGAAGAAGGAACCGCCTCGCCCCTGCTCCTGCAGCCCCTGGTACTCCTGCTCTTGCTCATGCCACCACTTTCCAAGACCACACGCCAGAGGGCACGCCCTTCCGCAGGTGGAGGAGGTGTCCCTTTTGCTGGAGGGCGAAGGGGAAGAGGAAGGAGACGAGGATCGTGTGCAAAATCTGAGGGTCTCCCTGTGCCCTCCTCCTTGCTTCAGGTGTAGTGGGACTATTCGTCCACTTTTATTGTCTTGATATTAGCATCTTTATCCCTCGAGTTGAAAATGCGGGGTGCCGCCCGTAATCATTGTACATACATGTACGTAGGCTTAGCTACGTACATGATTACATTTACTACCACTCTTGCCCAGTAAGTTGTGTGAGGACACTTATCTTGCCAGGAGGATAGTGTCACTTGTAAGATTGTACAATAACGGAATGGCGTCTGCTAGTGACGTCATGCTTGTGGTTTGCCATGTCGTCATTAGTGACGTCACAAACCGTGACAAGGCAGCCACTCACGTGTGTCCGTGTGGTCTAGGAGATTAGCCAATACCCTGGCTAGGGGGCGTAGATACCCCCCCGGTACTTTGGGAGTACCGGCAGATCTGGTCTCGCCTCCTTACCACTCGGACCCCCCGCTGCTTGTTAAAATTCATAAGGTCACGGTTAGTATTATGCTGTTTACATGGAACTCACCATTTTATGCAGGTTGAAACTCTAGTGACTGGGACAAGAGTGGTTAGCTTGTAACATATAGATACTAAGACGAAAAATAAACAGGCAAGCAGCGTACTGGTGTCCCTCATTTCCCTCGGCTAACCAGTGATGATAAAGTTCAGTGTAAATCACTGTGTATATAAAGTACTCATGGATATCTGAGGATAATTTGCTTTTTAAGTATGTCAATGATGGAATGAGTAAGTAATAATAATTAATAACATCGCATCTCTTTTGTTTTCTATTGTATGCGAGTGCCGTGACCTGGACTCCCCCACTTATCCCGCTTTGGCCGCTACCACTCGCATGCCCGGGGTACGATGCGTGGGTGGCCAGGTGGTACTCGCGCAAAGAAAGAATAAGGTATAAGGAAGGTGCAGATCAGGTCTCCAAGGGACTTTGACCTGGAATTGTCCCGGTGTCAGCTATAAAGGAGCAGTACTGTGTTACTGTTACCTTACAGGATTTTTGGTGGCGAGCGGTGGTATGTGATAGTTGGCTGGTTTTCATAATGTTTCGTGTGTTATGCTAGTCACATACGTTCCCCTTACACCTATAGTCGAAGATTTTCAGAATTTTACGTTTTTATCTTTGTTTCTAGCGTTTTTTTAGATATTTTTTCGGAAAAGTTATTTCTTAATTTTTCAGACATGTTTTACGTAGTTTTAGATGTAACACAGGGAGTTCCACAACAGCCTAGATGCTCACGGATATTATAAACTTGATGTATGTACATCATTTATCTGTATATATTTTTATTCACTTTTTCCAAAAAAAAAGTATTTTTCTTCACCCATGAAAACACACCACGTCCTTCACACAGTTAACTGCCACACATAAGTAGTAATATGAAATTTATACTACAATATAATTCAGTAATGTCCTTCATAGAACATGTTATATGGCTAAAATAAGCCTCCAAATAAGAACATATAGCAAAATGACATAGTAATAATTTTCCGCAACCCGCCCGCTCGCGCGAACTGAAATTTCTGGAGGTGAGCTGCAGGGTCGGCTACACATAGCGAACGCCCGGCAGAGAGGGTAGACAGATGCCGGAATGAGTACTGCACACCGAACTCTGGCACCATCAATGAAGGGTAAAGCACTGATGTTATAGTAATCAAACTAGTATTCATTTAATGCATTAAGACGTCTGTTTTCAGTTAGATCTGATAACTTTATTCATATGTTCATTACTGGACTTCACTGCGTATGCATTGTGCTTCCATTTATAGCGAGCGTGGGAAGGCAAGGAGAAACAACAGAGTCCTGTTTTCAAATAAAGTCAACACACACACACACACACACACACACACACACACACACACAAAGATGATAAAAAAAGATGATGGTGATAAAAGATGCAACTGAAAATATACTGACAACTGACAAAAATGTGATGGAAATGGATTGAGCAGTCCAAAGACCTGAAGTAAATGAGAGTGGATTGATACGGATTTCCTGCTTATACATATTCCGAAACCTTTTTTGTTGCAGGGAGTGATGAGGAAGGAAAATTTGCAATATGTTTATATATCAGCAATCAAAGAGATTTATAGGAGAGACACCAAGACAAATTGATCCCAAATCCAATTCACGGGACGCTGCGGTAGGGCTGCCAGTTGCTTTCCACCCCAAGCAAGCTGATGCGAGTACTCAATCACTGCTGAAGGGAAACACGAGAGATAGCGGTTTAGTGTTTACCCAGAATGTTCAACGGAATCTTGGAAAGTGAGAAGGTGCCCGAGGATGCGAAACGTTTGCTTTGAGAGCGTTCATGAGAAGTATAGAGAAGTCCAAAGGTCGATTTAGAGAAAACAATTTTACAAAGATAGAGTGACAAGTGAGGATATATGAAAACAAAATGACATCGATAATGTGTGCGGCAGGATTATGACTTCACTGTAGAATTGGGACTGCACTAGGAGCCGGTTCTGAGCCCGTCCTTGTCTGCAGCAGCGAGAGACAAGTCAAGTGACAAGATCGGGAGCAAATCCCCATGGACGCATGTTTGTGGAAGACTTTGTGATCTGCGAGAGAGTAAGGATTTTAGGAATGTGTATAGTGTCGGAACAACGAAGGTAGGATGGCTTGCAGACCGGGGGCGGGATACTTAAAACAGTTCACAATGTTGTATCTCGCATCGGAGCCGTTGCAATGTCCCAAGGCCTCCGAAGGCGATACTCGAAACAAAATTAGCCACCATGTTATGACGTCAGACATTGTAAAGTACCTTGTAAGTTACAACAGCTCCGGGGCTCTCGTACGGGTATAGTAGTTTACTTCCCGATTACTAATCGACAGAAACTGTCTTTTGATTATAACGTGCCTTTTCCATATTTAATACCGGGGGATTTCAGTTGTCTAGTATTTTCTTTGTTTTCCATTCTTTATCCTTATCTTGAATCCAATATAAGTTGTCTGTAAATTGAATCGACAATCAACAAACAAAAATGTTTTGGTGGCAGCTCATCTTCATAACCGAGCATTGTAGCGTGAAAGACTATTATAGGGAACTATTAGTTTTTTCTGAAAGGTTAAGCATTTATTGTATCACAATTTCTTAGATTTGTTTTACTATAACATTCTTTGATGCTAAATAACTCACTAAACAATTCTTTCAAGCATAATTGTTCCGATGATCAGTGCTGGTGACCGTTGGAGGCGTGGCAATAAGACAGCCATGACTTTTCATTTGTCGTTACGTCGAGCAGGCAAACTGATTGGTCGGTCTGCCCTCTCTTGGTAGTCAATTAACTTACAATGTAAACACGAGCCTCACAATGTGCTTACTGCATTGTATTTTTTTTGAGTATGGGTGGTTTACAAATGTAGTAAAGAGATCGGAAGGTACGGTGAAGTAAGGCGGCTACAACGTCCTCGACCATAAGGACTATGGCGGATGATTTAGGTGTTTGCGGAAGGGTGACTCTGGAGAAGGATGCTAAGGATGGAACCACCAGGCTGGAGGAGTCAACGAGTTGTATGGGTGTGATGAAGATGGGCTTTTGTAACAACAGGGAAGTAACAAAGGACAGGGTATGTTAAAGAGGGGTAATCAGCTGTGGCGACTTTTAACGGTAGTAAAAAAAAAAAAAAAAAAAAAAAAAAAAAACATACACATGTATACACAATCACACAGATACGCACGAACAGAGTACACATGTACGGCACACACACGCACGTACACACAAAGAAACAAAGACACACACATTCACAAAGAAAAACACAAATATATCGTAGAAACACACAACACACACACACACACACACACACACACACACACACACACACACACACACACACACACACACACACACACACACACACACACACACACACACACATACACACACAGACAAACACACACACACAAACACACACACACACACACACATGCACAAATAAAAACACATACTTACATAGAAACACACACACATACACAAACGAACAAACAAAAGAACAAATACACATCCTGCCTCCTGCCCTACTGCCCTCCCTCCACTCGAGCACAACCCTTTACAAACTTACGAGATTAAATGGCAAAAGGCTGCAAAATACTTTACTTTCCGCTCCCCATTCATGCCTTTGATAACTTATTCATGAATGATCAACAGGAGGGGATTATTTCCCATTGAAAATCTGACCTTCAAACGGTGATTAAAACTTCCAAAAGATCTTTTTCTGAAACAGAAGGATTTTTTTGAGGGCTTCATTCTCCTTGAACTAAATAAAGAAGTGTGGGGGGGGTCCAAATAACATTGTTAGATAGATAATTATGATGGTATAAATATAGAAACAAGTACTAATATGGCATCATTTAATCTGAATATAGGTTTATTCTTTTAGAATCATAACACTAATCAGTATGGTGACTGTAGTTGATTCAGGATGTATACACACAGTGTATACACACACACACACATGCACACACACACACACACACACACACACACACACACACACACACACACACACACACACACACACACACACACACACACACACACACATATATATACGTATATATTGTAGCAGCACGACCCCGCAACCTGAAGTTCAACATACTTCCCGGTTTGGGTCACATCAGGTCCTCGCCCACTGGGCCGAGGGCTCCCCTCATTCTCTGCCCGCTTACACAGCGCTAGTGTACTTAAGCTGCAGCATCCGGAGATCAGCATTCCTCTATCCCCCAGCAGACCACAACACAAGCAGCAGCAGCTTAAGACTGCCCAGTCTTTAGCCGACTGGGGAGCCAACCGCACCCAGCCATACCAGTGGGCACTCACACCCACATATCATTCTCCAAAGAGATACAGACACCAGTCGAAGTATTAGATGCAATTCTATTTACTATTATATATATATATATATATATATATATATATATATATATATATATATACATATATATACATACATACATATATATATATATACATATATATATATATATATATATATATATATATATATATGATATATATATATTATTCCGTGGAAAGGAACTGGGGACCCTACCACGTACTCACTCCAAGAGCATCACAACATGAAAACTACAATTAAGTATCATGCTGTGACCACGGCAGCTCAGACATGAACCGACCGTTAAAAGAAGAATATATATATATATATATATATATATATATATATATATATATATATATATATATATATATATATATATATATATACATAGAGAGAGAGAGAGAGATATTGATATAGATATAGATATATTGTTCCTTTGAAGACACCTCTCTGTACTTACGGACGTGGTATCTACGCACGGCAAAGTATGATCATTCAAGGTGATAAATGTGTTTAATATTGCTTAGATTGCCTTTGATGTTCCATATAGACGTGTTAGATTATAAAAAAAAAAAAAAAAGAGAAAGCTGGCAGTGAATGCTGGTAAAAATATCAAATTAGACTTAACATATAGGAAGTCTTTTAACTCTATTGAAATAAAACCCACATTTCACTATATGAAACTATTTGCTTTTATTGCTAAGCTCATTCGACAGTATGGTTGAGAGAGAGAGAAAAACGGACCGACAGAGACAGAAAAAATAAAAAAAACTGTTTCTCTCTCTCTCTACACACACACATTAGTAAAAACCTCATGTATAATACTTACAATTAGTTACAATTTCCCTTGTCAAGTTACCCACTTTCGAAGAATTTCTTCCTGACACTTTATTGAAATATATTCCGGGCGGAACACAATCCCCGCCCCCTTCTGCTGACGCACAGTTTTATGTGACTGAACCTTCATTACTTTCCCATTCCTGAAATTTCACAGTCATACCTCAGGTTGTGAAGCTTCGAACAAAGGCTATGTAAAAAGTGTATTATTATGTTCAAATGCAAGAGGTGCTTCACAATACGTTTCTAAATGTGAAGGCAAAAGACAAAAGGTAAAGACTATAAAGCTGTAGTATTCGTGCCTTCATTAAAACCTCATTACTGTTATCATGCACGAATATATGTTTATATGTATTGAAAAAGCACGCTGAAAATTCATCATCATGATTATCTTATTTTTTTTTCTCGAAAGCATCTTTATCCAAAGACTTACTTAGCAGGCTAATCTACCTAGCGCAATAACTCTTTGTCACGATACGTTATATAAGATATTAGATTCAGGATGATGCACGCTGATAGAGAAGGGGATGCGATAAGGGACGATCCTGAAGTGAAAGGAAATATGATAAGGTTCGTTTTAGCTCTCAATTATCCCGGAGCTATAGTATTAGCGTCCCTTGCAGAAAGAGGGGGGGGGGACGAAGGAACGGACAGGAGGGAAAGGACGAGAATGAAGAGAGAGAGAGAGAGAGAGAGAGAGAGAGATGAGAGAGGAGAGGAGAGAGAGAGAACAAAGAGAGAGAGAGAGAGAAAAGAGAGAGAGAGAGAGAGAGAGAGAGAGGAGAGAAGAGAGAAGAGAGAGAGAGAGAGAGAGAGAGAGAGAGAGAGAGAGAGAGAGAGAGAGAGAGAGAGAGAGATTAGTAGATAGATAGGTGGAGAGATAGACAGATAATTAGACAGACAGAAAAAATGTTCCAATCCAAGAACGTGGCTCCTGCAATGCCATACGGACTTAATCACTCATGGACTTCTGGACTTGATCTGGTCATGTCTTAGATAATGAAAGTTGGAAGTCGATGCCAAGGAGAATGAAAGGGGCGAGGGCCGAGTAACGGAAATGATTTGAGGGAGAAGTGAGGGGAGTGAGGGAGATGTGAGGAGAGATGAATGGGTGAAGGAGGATTAAACGAAGACGAGAATTGTTGAAGGAGTTTCGAGAAAGAGCGAGAAATATAAGGTAGAGATAACAGGAACGTGAAAAGGTGGAGATACCAGACAGGAAAGATCAATTAGGAAGTGAAGAATGAGCAAAGTAAGATTGGGAGGTAAAAGGGAGGCTCAAAGACAAAAGAAGAATGGCATGAAAGAGGAAAAGGAGGAGAAAGCAAAAAACAACACAAGAAGAGAGGAGAGACGGTGCGAATGTTGTAGGAAGAAATTGGAAAATAGGAAAAGGGGTTCGGTCGAGAATCGTTAGGCCATAAATCGTAATTAAATCTCTTACGTTAACCCCGGTCCCGCGCGATAACAATTTCTTGGGTGAACGTGACCTGGGTTAGACTAGGCTGGGGAGATTAGGTAGGTTAAGTTAAATTAGGTTAAGTTAGAGTAAGTTAGATTAGTTTAGTTTAGGTTAGATTAAGTTAGTTTAGGTTAGATTAAGTTAAATTAGTTAGTTTAGTACAATTTAGGTTAGGTTAAGTTAGGTTTATTTTACTTTGGTTAGGTTAGCATAGATGAAGTTAGCTTAAGTTAGTTTAGGTTTGAGTCAAATTTAGGATAATTTATATCAGCTTAATTTAATCTAATTTAACTTAGCTATGCTTAGGTTAAGCTAGGTTAAGATGAGTAGAGGGGAGGGGATGGGGAGCGAGAGAAGAAGGGGAGGCGTATGGGTAAGAAGGGGAAGAGGAGGGCAGAGATAACTGTAGAAATAGGGGGATGGAAAAAAGGGAAGTAGAAAGAAAGGGAAGTAGAGAGAAGGGGGGTTGGGGGTAGAGTGGGGGAGTGGGGAGGGGCTAAGGGGAAGACGGAGGGGTAGGTTTAGGTCGAGGGCAGAGAAAGGGAAGGGGGAGAAGGGGAGATTGGCTATAAAGGGGAATGGGACCTTCAATAGACACAGTTCTCTCTCTCTCTTTTCTCTCTCCTCTCTCTCTCTCTCTGTCTCTCTCTCTGTCTCTCTCTGTCTCTCTCTGTCTCTCTCTGTCTTCCTGTCTCGTCCTCTCTGTCTCTCTCTCTCTCTCTCTCTCTCTCTCTCTCTCTCTCTCTCTGTCTCTCTCTCGTTCTCTCTCCCTCTTTCTCGCTTTCTCCTCACAACAAGAATGGGGTGGAGATGACACATGTCACTTCATCCCTTTGGAATATACTCTATTATCTCAACAAATTTTCAAATCGGAGCAAGTCTCTCTCCTCGTGGCAAAGTTAGCTAAGTCTTTCAGTTTCCGGAGATTAATTCAATCAAAGGGATCGTAAATGATAATCATGGACAGGATTATCTTAATTAATTCAGTAACAACAGTGCAGATTTGGATAATGATAATCAAACGATATTAATTCAGATTATGTTGACAGAGAATTGAATCAACATCACATCGAAAGTAAATTGACAAAAGGACAAACGTCAATCAATTCAGTCACAAATTAAGAAGTTTATCAGTAACGGACGATAACTCTAATAAGAATAATAAAAAAAAAACATAACATCATTTTAGCGAGTGAATGAATGAAGAAAATGTCAGAATCAATCTAATTAAACTTTGAATCAAGCTCAAAATAAAGCCTCCTCCTGTTGCCTGAAGGAAAAGTCATGTTCATTCAAAAGAAAAGAAAATGAATAAGCAAACACTCGAATTTTCTCTGAAACAATTGCATCGTTAATTTTTATCACTTTTTAGGCTCGTTTTCCGTCTCTCGTTTAAATCTTTATTCTCAGTTTGAGTTTTGCAAGTGTCGCGAAGAGACGTGTTTGCTTGTTGATCGTTTATGCGTGTTTGTGTGTGTGTGTGTGTGTGTGTGTGTGTGTGTGTGTGTGTGTGTGTGTGTGTGTGTTGTGTGTGTGTGTGTGTGTGTGTGTGTGTGTGTTCGTGTGTGTGTGTGAGTGAATGTATGTATGTATGTATGTAACTCTGTCTGTATGTCTGTCTGTCTGTCTGTCTGTCTGTCTGTATGTGTGTATGTGTGTATGTATGTATGTATGTACTATGTATGTATGTATGTATGTATGTATGTATGTATGTATGTATGTCTGCTGGTAACATACTCTCATACAGTATTCTGTCCATAAAAGAGAAACAAACAAACAGAGCAAAAGAGGGGAAAATCACATTTAGTCCTAATGACGCAATATAGATGCATCAAGTTTACATTCAAGCTGAAGTAAGTGAATCAGAAAAAGAGGCGAGATACAGCAAAGGTGGAAGAAGCTCAAGATTTATGTGAAGAAAACTGAGACGGAAGATACGGTCTTAGCGCACGAAATATTTTAAAATACTTTTTAATAAGCGTAATGAGAGCTAAAATGCGGCATTATAGTCAAGATATGGATATGGAAATTTTAACATGGTGCAT
>NC_051428.1:28194927-28199927 GCF_015228065.2 Penaeus monodon | reverse complement strand
TTATTATTTATTATCATTATTGATTGTTCTTTTTTTATTAGTAATATAATTGTTATCATTATTGTTATTATAAGTATTAGTATCATTATTATTATTATAATCATTATTATCATCTTTATTAACATCATAATTTTCATCATCTTCTAACTCTTCCTCACCATCATCATTAGTATTATTATTGTTATTATTATTATTGTTATTATTATTATTATTATTATTATTATTATTATTATTATTATTATTATTATTATTATTATTATTATTATTATTATTATTATTATTATTATTATATCATTAGTATTATTAGTTGTTAGTTATTATTTATTATTATTATTATTATTATTATTATTATTATATTATTATATTATTATTATTATCTTATCATATCATTATTATTATTATTATTATTATTATTATTATTATTATTATTATTATTATTATTATTATTATTATTATTATTATTATCATTATTAGTTGTAGTAGTAGTATGATGATTATCATTATTACTCCTCCTCCCCCTCCTCCTCCTCCTACTACTACTATTATTATTATTATCGTCATTAATACTATTACATTTTTATTATAGTATCATCATTATTGTTTTATATTATTATGTTATCACTTTGTGATTATAATTATTATTTACTATCATTACTATCATTACTGTTATTATTTTCATCATTATTATTACTATTATCATTATCATTATTATTTTTTATTATATTATCATTATATTATCGTTACTACCTATGATAATAATAAAAATACTAATAATAATAATGATAGGAATAATACATATTATTGCTATCTTTATCATCATCATCATCATCATCATCACATCATCATCATCATTATCGTTCTCATCTCCATTTTCATCATTATCATTATCATTAGAGAGAGAGAAAGAGGGAAAGAGAAAGAGAGAGAGAGAGAGAGAGAGAGAGAGAGAGAGAGAGAGAGAGAGAGAGAGAGAGAGAGAGAGAGAGAGAGAGAGAGAGAGAGGGAGGGAGGGAGAGGGAGAGAGAGAGAGAGGAGAAAATGAGAGAGAGGAAAAAAATGAAGTAAAAAATTTAAAACACACGTGCGTGCCTGCATACATTTCCAAGGACACCCTTCCCTCAGCATCCTCAAAGAAAGAACTCTCTCAGGCCATCTCTTTCTCTCGCTCCGCCTCGCCGGCAGATGCGAGAGTCGGCCACAGCTGTACAATCCGATATAAAATAGTTAGAAGTACAGGAAATTCCATGACTTTGAATCCCCGTGGAGAGGTATGAGGCGTTCAGAATAACAAGGGCCAATCCACACACACACACACACACACACACACGCACACACGCACGCACGCACGCACGCACGCACACACACACACACACACACACACACACACACACACACACACACACACACACACACACACACACACACACACACACACACACACACACACACACACACACACACACAGCAGACCCTGATATTTAATGTACTATTGGCGTTCGGAATTGAGGGGAATATAATCGTTTTCATTAATTTTTCGTCTTCGAGTTCATCTGTTTAATGGATATAAAGTTTATTACCAGAGACACTCGTTCACTCGAAACGTCGACGGATTTCTGGGAAATGTAGACTTTTAAGGATTATATACATTCGGTTGGTACTTTTCATATATTGTATAGTGTAGTGTATTTTCTTAAAAGGATTTTATAAATCTTATTGTTTTTTTCGACTGATGTAAAGTGTGACAGCATATGTATGATGAATGAGTTGCTGACATACATCGTTGAGTCTTGTTATCGGTTGTTTAAGTTGAATTACTTTATCATGTCTAAAGAGGAAGCCACGGACAGAGATCGAACATGTAACTTGATAATTGATAGTTGAAATACATTAATAAAAAAGCTAATTACCAGTTGTTCCTTGAAAAGCAGAGTAAGTAAAAGGAAGTATCGTTACTTTTCGTACTGAAGATATTCAATAACAAAGAATAACTTCTAAGACAGGTAGCACCACTCTCGAGGAAAGTCCAAGTTGGCAACTGCCGAGTTCAGCCCTGCCTCTTTGCTGCCATTCATTGCAAATATTAACAGGGTATTTAATATGTTTCTTCCTTATTCCTTTTCCAATAATTGTTCTAATTGTCGTTTCCGAGCCATTTTCAAAGAGAATAAACTGATAGGGTTGAGCTAAATGACGTGGATGCCAATGAGCGTATGCCAAGAAATGTCAGAGATGACGAGATCCATTATCATATGCATAATTTGCTTCTCTTCTGCAGCCCTCCCCGCGGGCATCCTACTGCGGTTTCCTTTATTCTTGATGTTATGTTTGTCTTCGTCTTGTTCTCATCTCCTGTTAGTCTCTTTTGTCTGTTTTTAGCTCGTTTACTCTGTTGTTTTAGTTTGCCCGCGTCATTCTCTTTGTTCTTCTATGCATACTTTCGTTCTTAGTGTTTCGTTGGTTTTTATGTTTTTATTGGTCATTTGATTGAATTTACTGTTTTTCCTATATGTCATAAGTTATTCATATTACTTGCTCACTCATCATGGAATGAAGGCATGACACCTTTTTAAATGTCATATTTATATTAATGTAAATTATTCTTCTTCTCTTTTATTTGCATGTTTTCCTCTTGATTTAACCTTCCTGGTATTTTCAATTTGTAATCTGTTCTTTTTTCTAATATTATCATTCTACGTGGCAAATGACGTCACAATGTGTGTATATATGATCCGGTTTACCACCAAAGGCAGTCAGTCTGTAGCAGTCAGTGTATGTCTAATTGCCCTCTTTGACCTGAGAACACCAGTTGTCAGAGCTTCAGTAACACTAAGTGAAATTGAGTCTTGAGAATCTGATATATATATATATATATATATATATATATATATATATATATATATATATATATATATTTTTTATATTTTTTTTTTTTTTATTTTTATTTTTTTCTAAGAGCTGGACGTAATTTCTATTTTTATAAGATGTGTAATCTCAGTGGAGCCTTAAAGTATAATTTCCATAGTTTTTACTTTGATTTTTTTGTTTACTGGCCCTGTAACACTTGATTGTGCTTGTTAACAGCGATATGTGTGTGTGTGTGAATATATATATATATATATATATATATATATATATATATATATATATATATGTATGTATGTATGTATGTATGTATATCTAAGCCCTACGTTTTAAGGAAACAAAAGAATATACAAACATAAATCTGGCCATGAACAGTCAGCTGGCAGTTTTTATGAAATTTGTGTCTCGAATTCTGCTCCGAACAACTATATATCATTTTCTTTATGTTCAGAGATTCTTGAAGTTTCGTTCATAGTGCATAACTTCTGTCCTTGATCGTATCTAATAACAGCCACAGCCCACCTCGAAAACAACAAAAGCAACAAAACGAGACAGTGGGACAAACTAAAAGTGAGACAGGAAGAACCTTTTACCTGTTTATCTACTTACAAGGCCTGAGATTTCACGTAAAAACGTTAATCTTATCAGCTACCTTCTTCTCCTTCTGGTCTTTCGAAGAAGTTATCTGCTGTTCTTAATATTTACAAAGTTATATTAGTGCGTTTCTGTATATTCATTGAAAGGATGTCAGTAATAATTACTATCTTTACAAAATTGGAAATGTAAACTGTTTTTCGCAGTTATGTCCTCATCGAGATTTGATGAATGTTTAATGAAGACATCGCTGAAACGCATCGGGTACATTTCGTTGTCCGTTAAATCATTCAGTCTTATTAATTTCATTAAACAATTATCACAACGAACGCTTTGAACCTCCTTGTTTTTTTTCAACAACGTCAGATTTCGCAGTCTCTCTTTCCTCTTGCCTCGCCCTTCACTGCTCTTCCTCCGCGGCGTGTGTCAGCGCATATTGAAGTCCAACTTTCAAGTCTGTGTATTGAATAAAAATCCTCCTTTTGCATGAAACTGCACCGATGTAGAGTCGTCATGCAATACGGATCACAGGCCATAGGTCATGAACCGAACATCTTGTACTATGACTGAACCAACCCTCATGAAGACTAAGCTCCGTTAAGACGCGATATGCTTAGACATGCATCTTGTTTTTGTCGGCAGGCAAAATATGCGGGGACGTGATGCGCCGCGTGATTATGTGATTCTCAGGCAAACTGCATGACCGACTCAAACCCAGCATTTAGAGATGCATGTTTGGGATGTGAAAATCGGAAGGTATTAGTCATGGCCTCTGGAACATGGCGGCTGAGGATTGGATTAAATGATGCACTCTGAGCGACGCAGATGAATTTAGAGGGAGGGAGGGAGGGAGGGAGGGAGGGAGGGAGGGAAGGAAGGAGGGAGGAAGCAAGGGAGAGGGAGATAGGGAGGGAGGGAGGGAGGGAGAGAGAGGGAGGGAGGGAAGGAGGGATAAGAAGAGAGAGTGAGAGATAGAGAGAGAAAGATATGTATATATATATATATAAATATAGATAGATAGATAGATAGATATAGATAGATAGATAGATAGAGAGAGAGAGAGAGAGAGAGAGAGAGAGAATGAGGGATAAAGGAGAGAGAGAGAGAGAGAGAGAGAGAGAGAGAGAGAGAGAGAGAGAGCAAACTGAGAGAGATATCAACAATTAAAAAGAATTAGGAGCACTAAAAAAATAATACCCATCCTGATCATTATTGCAGGGGACTCTCATCCTAACAATTGCACTGACTGGCTTTGCAGTCTACAGTTTCTCCCATATTTTTCTTTTTCGAGTCGGACCCAGACACACGTAAAATTATGTTTCTCAAGATTTACATATCTTTTAAGAGAATTTGGGGGATTTTGCAACTTATTTCATTGTCTTTCGGAAATGCATGTAGTTTTATATAATAATTTTCATTTATTTCTCCTCGGAAATATGTTATACAGTTGTGTACACACACACACACACACACACACACACACACACACACACACACACGCACGCACACACGCACACACGCACACACGCACACACACACACACA